>NC_039358.1:89524993-89828003 GCF_003573695.1 Papaver somniferum
CTCCTGCTTTAGAATAACAGGATATTCCCAATTAAAATCCAGGAGAAAATCTCGCCATAATCCTTCCATACTTAGCCGAAAAATCCCGTGTCACTCTGTTTTATCCAATCCCGAATTTCCAGCCAATATGGATCAATTAAATCAACCCTTATACGCCTGTTAAGCTTAGTCAACTCTTCCCGTGCAAATTCAGCCATTGAGTCTCACTGCAGCTCCTCCAAATCCGAACCAAAATATGTTGCAGGTGAGAAATCAGTTTCCCGCCAAAATAAAAATTCAGATTGTAGAAGATGAGTGCCCCTTATCCAATCCGGGGGTGCGATTAGCAGCTGCCTAGAAATGGGGTGCCCCTTAGTAATTAGGGTACCCCTTATCCATAGTGAGGGTCCATATAGCAAATGTCCTCCGGGGGTGCCCTGAGTAACTTTTCGAGCCGAATTTTCCAAAAATGTTTATTTCCTACAAACACATAAAACACCATAATAAGTACGAAATCGAGTACCAACAATACAAAAAATTGAGGACAACTTAGACACAAAAATGTGTCTATCAAATAACCCCAAACTTATTATTTGCTAGTCCTCGAGCAAAACAAAAAAATAAAACCGAGTTAATCTCGGGATGGTTTACCAGAGGTGTACCCACAAAACCATGACTTCTAATTGGTCACAAGTATCCAAAGAGCTATGAGGACATACATATTCTCAACCTATCTCCAAGTAACTAGAATGCCAGAGAAATTAAATGTGCCAGCTCTTAAGCTTACTAAAGAAAAGGTGAGACACATCCGCAACACTGCTAGATAAAGAGATATCCGCTACACAGCTAGATAAACATTGTAAGATGCGTCCGCTGATTTACAGCTGAATAAGATTAGGAGAGAGATAAATATATGAGGGACATCTGCTACACAGCTGGACTAATTACGTGTGATGAGTTAAACCAGTGCTAGAAAGATCTTGTGCCAGATTGAAAGCGGACTAACAAAGCAACCAAATGTATCTTTCTTCGACTCTCTCATAGTGCTCAGTAGAAACAACGTCTTCTTCGATCTTCAACTGTTGATGATAAACTATCGAACCTCATAGAACCTTGACAATTAACTCTTCTCTTCGATTTCTTGCTTGACTTAAAAAATTCTACTTCCCTATGGCCTTATTGAACAAAAAAAAAACTAATTATATAACAAAAAGAACGTAATGATGATTTTTTTTTTTACTTTTTACTTTTTTTTTTTCATTGTTTTTTTGGTAACAAAAAAAAAAATTACAAGACAAAAATTTACATGGCCATGAGAGAAGGACTTAGAACTTGGATCTTCGCAACTTGTGATGTCTTGGTATCATGAACTTCAACAACTTAAATCGTTTGCTCTTATAGCTTTTTGTAACTAAGTCTTCAACTTTGAATTATTCTTTTCTATTGTTGCTTCTAAACCTTAAACGTCTTCAACTTTCTTCATAGATTTTGATGTCGCTCCGCTTGTTGATGATGATAAGTTTCTACTGAGAGAGAGTCGCAATCCAGTAACTAAGACTACATTGTGAGGTTGCTTTGTCTTTCTGGCATTTCCTGACCTACTTGCCTTTCCATCATGGATGGTTAGGTCCATCACGGTTACCCTCTAAAAGGAGCAAGTTCTCTCCTGAATTTCAAAGATCTCAATGTCTTTTTATCTAATGTCTCAAAAGATTGTTATCTCTAGCATTCCAATTTCTATCTTTTCGGTGAGAAACACTATGTAAACTTAGCTAATCGGGTACTCTGTGACTCTAGAAGTTTCTCCCTTACCCCCAAACTTAAATCTAACATTGTCCTCAATGTTCTAAAGATAAAATTAAAAACATGAACAAGGAGAAACTATTACCACTTGAGGGAATAAGGAATAATATTACCGTGTCGCATGAAAATGGGTTACCTCCCAAGAAATGCTAAGTTTAAAGTCTTCAGCCAGACATTGGAAGAATTAGTCACCTCGTAGAATCGTATAGCAGTAGCCGAAATAATAGTGGGTCATCTGGATCAAAAAGTGTTACCCACAAGACAACTACATCTAGTTGTGGTTCAGGTTCAGGCTCTATAAAAGGGTCTAAATAAAAGGTTTTCATCGGTTGGATTTCCTCAAAGCTAAGATCCGGTTCAGGTATTAGAATCTGGAAAAACTCAACTAAGAACTTAGAAGCACATAACAACAACATGAATAATTGGGGATCCTCTAAGTCAATTAGATTTGACTCACAAAGTTGACCATAATAATGGTCATTCTTAAGAAAATGTGTCGACCCTAATATCCTAAAGTAATTAGGTTTTGTCTCAAAACTTAATAACGGACACATCTGAAAATCATATGTTCCCACAATTGGTTGAAAAGTTTTTGGTGGGAAAACAAAGTCAATCTTGGTATCATAGCCTGGGTTAACCACATCAACCAGAGGATGGGTTTCTAACAACTGAGCTCTCTTAGGGACACAACTAGGTTCAGGAAAAAGAGGATGAAGATAATCTTGTAATATGGTTGAGGCACAAATGTCAAGTCCTACACGAGGGAACTTTCTAAGAGTTAAAGGTAAATCACAGGGAGAATGATAATCACCCCCAAACTTAGAGTTTTGGGTGTATCTAGATAGACTAACTACAATTTCCCTAATTTCTAGATTATCGGAATCCTGAAAATGGTCAATTGCTTCTTTTAGGTTATACTTAGGTGATGCATCCTCACTCATGTTTAAAATCTCTACGAGTTCATCTTCTTCGTCTAAGACTATTGTTTGTAAATCGCTAGACTCTAAAACATTATTCTCATAATAAACTCGTTCCTCTAAATCATTATCGGCTTTGTAAACAGGAAATACTACATCGTCTAAAACGAGGGTATCTTTAGTCAAATCCTCGTCCTTTTGAATAGGTGAATAATTATTAAAATTATTTGGATTTGAACTAGAAATAATATTATCATTGTAAAGCTCAATTGGAGTAACCATTTCCTGATCACTATTCCTACATAAGTATGATTCTCCATCAACACTATCCTCATCATAATAACATGAAAAAGATCAAACCTCATCAAAACAAGTAGTGCTACCAATTCTAACCTTGTTATCTTGATTATGTAAATAACTATCTTCATTCTCAAGGGTATTATTGGATACACTATATTGGCAATTCAAGTAATTTCGAGCAATTCTTTCGTTCGTCTCAGCTATCCGCTTGAGGTGGTCTTCTAAAGAAGGTTCACTCATTATTGTAATTCTTTCGTCTATAATTATACTATTCATCTCAGCTAACTTACGCGTCGACTCATCTAACTTCCTGAGGGACTCTTCTAAAGGAGGAATAGGAACAGAGGGATCATAAAAAGGACTAATTTTCAATAGTTTGATTGTATCCTCTAGAGACGAAGAACTAGTACTATAATCTTCTTGCTCGTAAGACTGATGCATGTGTGGATAGTAATTGGGATCACCAGGGTATGACCCATATCCTTCCAAAGGTTGGCGTTCCCAACCACTATTCACACTATGGTAAGAGTAATGTCCATATTGTTAAGTTGGATAATCATATTCATTGTGATGGCTATTATAATACCAGTTTGACATCCTAACTGCAAGGGAATTCTACACAAGCACAAACAAGGCTGACTCGACCACAACAAACCTATTTTATCTAGCAAACAAAAAGCATGATGGCTCCCTTAGATTGTTTCTAGACCAGCTTCTAATCCTTCGAAAGGGAATTCGTTACAATTTGAGCAAACCCCTCTGGAATCAATCCGAGTTAAAGTAAGTTGAATTGAGGCGAGGGAAGCTCAGTGGAGCTTTGATACCCAAGGCCTCACCGGAATTAAAGGCGGCGCAGTCACGCATTCAACTCACAGAAACCATCATGAACTTCGAAGTATTCTTAAAAGAGTAACCAATATTTTTCGAACGACTTTCCTACTAAGCTCGTTACCCTATAGGTCTCGTTCTATTCCAAATTTTAAAGCTTAGGTTCGCGATAAGTATCGTTTTCCTAAGGCGGGAAAGAAGAGAACGGTGATGAAATCCGAACCCTTATCTTGTATGGCCAGTCCTTGCCCTTTACTAGGAAATTAAAGCAGCTGTATTCAGTTCCTCGACATATATGCAAACGAAGGAATACAGTAACTCGCTAGCATGTGATTCGCGAGTGTTTCGACAAGCTTACCTCCCGTTCCAGACGGGGGATGAACCGTTGAAGTCGTCTGGGGCCACGACTCCTATGTCATGTGCGAACCCGAGGGGCCGAGGCGATATCGTAATTGCCGTCCTTCTCTGCAAACAGTTTAATATTTAAACTACCCTTCCGTAGGGTTTAAAAATAATGTCCCAACGTTTACAGTCCAGAGTCCAAAAAATAAAGTAAAAGGGAAAAGGAAAGTCTAAAAAATAAATAAAAATAATTAAAAATGTCTCTCTTTTTTTATAAAAAAATTAAAAATGTCCACAAAAAAAAAATCCTCTTCTTTCGCTCCTTTCGCTTTGCCATTTACTCCAAGTCTTTAAGTATTCACCAAAAGCTTTGGAAAAATTTTCTTTCGCTCCAAATTCCAAATTCTGTAAGGAAAAGACAAAAACCCAAAAACGTAAAGAAGAACAAAAAAAATAAAAAAAAATAAAAACCTAAAAAAGAAAAAAAAATCTAAAAACTCTAGCCTAAAGACAAGTCCGCGTCGGCGGCGCAAAACATTGATGGTTATTTTTCAATGATTTTGTAGTGGTAAGATGAGTTGTCGTTCACTCGGACTTGTTGAAAATGATTTTAGGATTAATAAATGAAAATAAATAAAAATAAGAAAATATATACAAATATTGTCTCAAGATGAAGAGATGACCGGGACTCAGAATTCCACCGAACTTCGATTTCATGCAGTTCAAATACCAATTCTAAACAATAATAACTCATAATATAAAGTTTCATTGACTCTAATTCATTTCCTAAAGTAGATTTCGAAAGTAATGGTTGTAAATCTAAAGCATGGGATATCAAAACATTTGAGAAAGCATAACCCATCAATTGAAATGACAACCATTCAATGATAATCATAATTCAATTAAATAACTGTGCAATTAGTCATAAAAAGAATTAATATAATTACCGCATTCGTGAAGTTTGGATTCCTCCGTCGTCCCGGTAATAGGATTTAGCTCATTAAGTTGGAAACACAATCAAAAGTTGATTTCATTGCTCAAAAAGGTGTTTGCAAGAGGAAAGAATATAAATCAGTGTGTTTGTAACAGATATAACTGTTACAGAACCCACTGTTACAAAGACACACTAACAGACTGTTGCGAACTCGAAATAAATGTTATAGAAATTGTTACAAAGTTATTGGATTTGAATGTATAGGCAACGGTTTCTGCGACTGTCTAAATATGCTGTTTTGTGTTCTTCCTCTTCTTTTTCGCCTGAAAGTGCAGAACTCGTCTGCAACTTCTTCTACGGACCAGAACTTCACCCCTAACTCTTCATCCCCTTCTCAATACCCTCAGCACAGTTTATAAACTCTCCAGCATCGCAAATACTCGATAATAACTCCAAAATATCTTCATTAATTCCGATTATTCTTTTCTTGCTGTCACGGGAATAATTTCCCTTTTTTTATCTGCTGCATGCTTCTGCCAGCTGTCGAAATACTCCAACCTCACTCAGAACACGATCAGAAGGAGTCAAACTCTCCCCATACACACGCAGAACTCCAAAATGTCTCGGAAAATCCCGAGAATACCTCATGTACGTGTGTGAATACCCTGTTCTCTCAAACTTGCGTGAACTCTTCTCTTTTTCTATTCTAGCACGTTACGACTCTGATGAGTGCTAAAAAGTGCATATTTCTATATATTTTTCTTGGCATTTAACTCATCTTTTGTGCATTAATTCTACATTTTATCCCATATTCTGTATTTTCTTTGTTTTCAAGAATAAATATTTTTATTAATTAATTTTGCATTTTTAGGTTGTAAATAAAGTTTGGATGAATTGCGGAGCGAAAAGAGAAGAAAAGTAATGAAAAGTCGGGAGGAGTTACACAAGGAAGCCGCGAAGAATGTTGTGCACAAGACCAAAAGGCTAGAAGTGGGCTTGAAGAGGAAGAATTGTTCTTAAAGAAGATATGGGCTTGGCATACCCAAGGCCCAAAACCCTCACCCAAACCCATTTCCAATATCCATACCCGCCTTCATCTTCAGCCGTCAGATTGGACCATCTCAGCATCCTAAGGTCGCTTCATCGTCGTGCATCGAAGTCTAAAGCTCCTGTCTAACACTACAGCACCTAACTTCATCTTGAGCCGTCAGTTTCGTTGTACTTTCACATCCAACGGTCGCTCCTCGCTTCCTTCCATCTCGTCGTTGGATCAATCCATCATCTTTGCATCCAACGCTTTATCTTCGCTGATCATCAAGATTCTCTCCACATGCTCAACACCTGAGTACCAAACACCTATACCCTAAACCAAACAACACCTAATCTCTTCTCCATCGACTCCATCTTCTACACTCCGTCTGCAACAGCCTCACCTTCACCACCAAATCCGCCAACTCCACTGCCTCAACCACCACAACCCCCACCAAAAGCCATCATGGCTATCACCTACCGAAAACCATCATTTCCCCTATCTCTCTAGCCATCTATTTCATCAATTTCTCATCTCTCATCTCACTGAAACCCTAGGTGAGAAATTGATAAAATAGGTGAGTCTATAGAAGCAATTGAAGCATGGAGATGGACCAGGAGAGGCAGAAGAAGAGTGGGTCGACGAGATGGAGCAGTTATCCCATCAAATTTGGTGATATTTCAAAACCCTAACTTTACTGATTTGGGGATTTGGGGAGAAATAGTGTATGAACCCTAATTGGGTTTCTGGGTATAAATAGAGGGGTGTGTGGGTGTTGTAAATATGCCTGGACTAGCCAGTGCACCACCAAGAGGACTGGAATAGCCAGTTCCTCAATTCCTCACATGTTCTGTTTTTGTTTTTGTTTTTGTTTCAATTTCAATTACTCTTTATGTTCATCATGTTTTTAATTACTGTCAACATGTTCTAGTTCTTCAGCTAAGGCTCAGATGAAGCCTAGTGCACTGTTAAATGATGAATTGCTAGGATAGTCGTCTTAATGCTTGTCTTGCTTGAGCAATGGGAAGAAGTCAGTGCTCTGATATGCCTGTGATTGACTGTGCTGTCAAAAGACAGTCAATACTAGGGGCATATCAATGAGCAAGCTGATTCTCCTCCCATTCTAATGTATGCTTAAGATCCTAATTTCAACCTAGAATTGCATTGCTTGATTAGGACACAAGGTGGATTCTAAGCCCTTAGCTTAACCCACAATTTTTTTTCACAGTCACTTGCAACTCCGAATCTGTTTTTCTTATTGCTTAGTTAAATTTTCCTTGCTGCTTTGTTTAGCTTTTGTGCAATTTACAGCTTGCTGTGCACTGAAATCAGTGCACAAACTCCCCCTTCCCTTGGATTACAGCCTTGGTTCTTAACTGTTCTGCCTTATTGCTTTGCCTTGCTCACTGCCTTGGCCTATCCCTCATTGTCACTGCCTTGCATATAGCTTAGCTAGGAAAACTTCATAACACCCCAAGTCCCTGTGGAATGACCCTGTTCTTGCACACAAGCTATAACTGACCCTGTGCACTTGCAAGTATCACTGTAGGCATCCATTTATTGTCTTATTTTCACATCTTTAAATGCCTACCAGACTCCTGCTTTAGAATAACAGGATATTCCCAATTAAAATCCAGGAGAAAATCTCGCCATAATCCTTCCATACTTAGCCGAAAAATCCCGTGTCACTCTGTTTTATCCAATCCCGAATTTCCAGCCAATATGGATCAATTAAATCAACCCTTATACGCCTGTTAAGCTTAGTCAACTCTTCCCGTGCAAATTCAGCCATTGAGTCTCACTGCAGCTCCTCCAAATCCGAACCCGAATATGTTGCAGGTGAGAAATCAGTTTCCCGCCAAAATAAAAATTCAGATTGTAGAAGATGAGTGCCCCTTATCCAGTCCAGGGGTGCGATTAGCAGCTGCCTAGAAATGGGGTGCCCCTTAGTAATTAGGGTACCCCTTATCCAAAGTGAGGGTCCGTATAGCAAATGTCCTCCGGGGGTGCCCTGAGTAACTTTTCGAGCCGAATTTTCCAAAAATGTTTATTTCCTACAAACACATATAACACCATATAAGTACGACATCGAGTACCAACAATACAGAAAATTGAGGACAACTTAGACACAAAAATGTGTCTATCAATCACACGCAGAACGGAGTCTGTTAATAATGGATTATCACAAGATGTCTTTAGATCCTATGATGGTTCTAAAGATCCCATCGATACTTTGATCTAGTCTGAGCGAATCTTATATCAGAAGAGAATATTCTCAAGAATAAATAAAGTAGGTGAAATCGAAGTTTCAACAACCGTTAATTAATCAAATCCATACTCGAAAACTAATAACACTGCAATTATCTAGACGAGTCATTGACAAAGGCTCTTCCGTTTAATCTAATAAACTCCTTTTTCTGGTTAGATCGATCTAACTTTAACTACCGACATAGTCAAGTATAGATTCACACTCAATCAATATAAATCTCAAAGAGAAATATAAAGAATGTCGATCTCACGCAACTAATCAATCATATATATCAAAGATAAATCGATTCTAGTTGGATCCCATCCGATCAAGGTTTGTGCACTAAATCCACAAGATACAAAAACTAATAAGAATTCTCTTCGTCTTCAAATCTTCTTTTATGTTCACAACCTGCACAAGCACCACTTAATCTCTTGTTATCAATCATGCAGAGAACAAAGTCTGTTAACAATGGATTATCACAAGATATCTTTAGATCTAACAACATTTCTAAAGATCCCGTCGATACTTTGATTTAGTCTGAGTGAATCTTATATCAGAAGAAAAGATTATCAAGAATAAAAAAAACTAGGTGCAATCAAAGTTTCAATAGCCGTTAGTCAATCAAATCAAATCGAAAACTAATAACACTGCAGTTATCTAGTTTCCCACTAACGGTATTTGTAGAGATTCTTGATCCCACAGAAGTCTTTAAACGAGCTGTTGTAAGAGATTTCACCTAATTAGGATACTTTCCTCTCCGAATAGACAGCTCCAGCAGAAACAACAAGAAATGAAGTTTGCCTGTCTCTTTAGTTTGCTAGAAATGCAAACTTAGGTATTTATAGACTAAGGTTGTTTGGACACCAAAGAATTTCCAAAACCGAAATTATTCTTAAGATATGCAATGAATGCCCAAATTCGGTTTTCCTAATTCCAATAAATGTAGTCCAATATTTCCGAAATCTCTCGTAAAAAATCTCCAATTAGTAAATGCACATTACTAATTTTTATTCTTTAGAGATATGCATTAATTGCTGGTAATTAAAGCATATAAACCAAAAACCTTAATTAAAAGATTCTCAATTTATTTTGGTACTTGATTACCTTAAGCATCAAGGAATATCTTTGAACAATAAATTATAAGAGTTACGTACATGTTAAAATATGTCGACATCATGAAACTTCTCATCTTGGTAAACCCTTAAACCCTAATCCACACACAACATGAAGAAATATGTGAACCACGGTCTTAAATCATAAACCTACTATACCATCACTCCAAAGAATGTTGTGATTGGATACAATAAGATCCCAAGATAGCTTGTAATAGGTTATGAGACCGGTTACACATTGCTTCCTGAAGCCATCATGTGACCGGTTATACTTGCTTCCCAAGGTAACTATGTGACCGGTTACACTTTGCTTCCCGAGGTTATCATGTGACCGATTACCACTAACCTCTGATACATCATGTGACCGGTTACACTTTGATCTCCAAAATGTTTATGTGACCTGTTACATCTAGCATCCCAACATAGCATGTGATTGGTTACACTAAGTTACTGATTCTAACTAGCTACTCATTATAAGTCGTGACCGGTTTTACCTCAAGTCTTAACATAGTCAAGATAGGATCTACCACTGTCAACTCCATTGGTCATCCAAAAAAGATATTCAAATAATAACAAGACCAATCATGATTTCCCTTTCGATTATGAAAACAAGTTGTGAGTGGGGAAAAACGATTTGCTGGTTTTTACGGAATTGAAGAGTCGACCGTGTGGAGACTCCTTGAACCGAGCGAAATGTTGAACCTCATACAGATGCACTGCAAAAAGGGAGTGCTTTAAGTTCGAGAGATCAATATGTAAGACCCCGGCCTAAACCAAGAACAATGGCCGTTCTAGAGTCAATTCGGTCACAAGAGAGGATGAGTTGATCTGTAGGAGGGAAGCTGAGAAATACGTGAGATCAATGGTGATCTGAGATTGTAGGTGTGTTGTGAATTCAGCGTGAAAATGCTCTGAATGATTGAATTGTGCTCAATTGAGAATAATTTCTGTGAGTTCGTGTAGACGAATCTGTATGAACTTTGATGAGAAATTGCTCGTTTTGGCGAATGTTGTTCGATTGTTCGAAAAACCTCTTTTCTTCAATCAGGATTCAGAGATTTTTTATAATGTCGGAGTTGAAAACACCATGATCCCATGAAGTGTGACATTTGCTGGAATCAGAGAGTGGGAAATGGGAAAATCGTGTTAAAACCAATTACTCATCGTGCGGAGACTTGGTTAACTTTCCACCCACTACTTTGCTGACTCTTCCAACTGATTGCATGACTTGCTCATATTCTCGTCGTGGGTGAAAACACGTGTCGTAGACCGCCAGACCAAAACCCTAGTTAATATCCCCCTTGTGTGACACGATTGAAATCTCGTGATTGTGGAGTCAGTTGATGACTTTATGGGACGATGAGTCCACGTAAAGATGAGTTGAACATGATTAGCAAATATTTCGAAATTCATGAATTTAATGTGTCTGCTGAGACGAGGTATCATTATAACCTAAGACGAGCAAAACTGTGTTGCTAAATTGTTGAATATTGGTAGTTGAACCAATATTCTTTGATTTGATCAAATATTGCTAGTCTGAGCGAATATTGTTAATTGAATAAATATTGCCGGTTCGAGTGAATATTGCTAGTTCGAGCAAATATTGTTCTTTTGATGAATTGTTGGTAGCTGGACCAAATAAAATATTAATTTAAGTTACTGACTGCTGGGTCGAGCAAAATAAATATGAATATCAATCATGGAATCAACATAAAATTATCAGAGTGTTCGAATCTGCAAAGAATCACGTTTCTGCAGAGCTCTGGATTCAAAACCCTAATTTTACCGAAATGATGATTTATTGAAAATCAACACGGGACCGGCTACATGGGATGACGAGTTCACCATGTAATGCCCAGATGCACGAATGAGCAAAAAATACCAAAGTCTCTTGAGGACCAGTTGGTGAAAAAATGATTAAATGCTGGTTTAATCATTTACTGAAATTATGCTCGTGTGAGCAACAAATCATAAAACCTGATGTAGAAAATATGAGAGGCCGACCAAGAGGTCATGAGACCGGCTCTTGATGGTCGTGGGACCAGTAGATGGTCGTTTGAGCGAACTTCCAATTGTTTGGAAAGAGTTCGAACCTAATATGAGCAACTGAGCAAATTAGGTTAAAATCATTAAAACATGCGGGACCAGATGTTTGAAAGCCTCAGGGTCACCCTTGGTCAGTCAAGGGATGTTCCCGTGTCACCATAGTGTCCGTGCTTCAGTCCTGAGAATTTTGATATTTTCGGATGCACGTTTGAGCAACATTTGGAGAAATATGCAAAATCCATGGTTTTGCTGGAACCGGCAAAAATACATGAGATGATGAAAATAATAAATAAACAAGGAATCACAAGGTGTGGGACCAGCCACGGCTAGGGCATGGCCGACCGGCTGACACGCGGTCCCACATGCTTTCCCAATTTTATGTGATTTTATGTATTTTTCTCTGATTTAAGGGAAATTCCATGAAACTGGAGAGTTTGGCGAAATTAGGGAACTTCCATGAGATGAGAGACATAAATTAAAATATAAAATAGGGAATGGGAGTGTGGGACCGGCGATGGCCGTGGCATGGTCGGCCGACCAACGGGTGCGGGCCCCAAGGCACTCTTCCCAATTTTATGTAATTTTGATGATTTTAGATAACTTTTCATAAAATCAAAGGGATTTGTTGAAAACCAAGATATTTTGTTGAAATCAGGGAGTTTTCATGAAATTAGGAAACCAAACACCAAATAATAATAAAATAATGGGCATGTGGGACCGGCACGGACATGGCCGGCCGACTAGAGCCCGGTCCCACAAGTTTTCCTAATTTTTTTAATATTTTCCATGATTTTAGAGAAAATAAATGAAATTAGGTAATTTTAGGGAAAATTCATAAAATCAAGGAATTTTCATAATTTGAGAAGGAATAATAAAATAATGGGACGTGAGGTGTGGGATCGGCCACGACCAAGGCATGACCGGCGGTCCCGCGACACTTTTCCCTAATTTTATTATTTTTTGATAAAATCATGTGATTTAGATAAAAATACATGAAATTAGGGAAAATTCATAAAATCAAGGAATTTTCATAATTTGAGAGAAATAATAAAATAATAGAGACGTGAGGTGTGGGACCGGCCAAGGCCAAGACATGGCCGGCTGGTGCTTGGTCCCGCGACACCTTTCCCTAATTTTATTATTTTTGATAAAATCATGTGATTTAGATAATTTCTTTGAAATAAAGGAAATTTGCTCGAACGAGAGGATTTTCATGAGATCGTGAAAATAGTAAAAATATGGTAAAATATAAAATTGGGCGCGGGACTAGTCACGGCATGACTGGCCGGCTGGTGAGCCTAGTCCCTTGGCACTTTTGTTTAATATTTTATTATTATTATTTTCCCTTCCTATTTTGCATAGGTTCCTCGTTCGTTCGTATTTTTAAAATGCTTGTTCGTGCATTCAAAATGCTGGTCTGTGTATTATCTGCTAATTACACTTGCACCATTTTGTCAGGGCTTATTCGATGCCCAGATGCCTGTTTCGTTGAATATTTATTACTAACCTGTGGAATTCTGCTGGGAAGAACCACATATTGAAGTAACGAAATATAACGAGGAATCGTAGAATATTGCTGATTATTCAGGCGATTAATTGACGACTCGTAGAATATTGCTGGATATTCAGATGATTTAAGATAATTAATTGTTGGCTCTGTACTAGAAGGGCTTCCTGTCTAGGAGCATTAATTATCCGAGGGTTTAGTAATATGAACTTGTTGGAGTGTCATATTCCTCTTGCATAGTCGGGGAAAATCTGTCTAGGAGCCGCCCAATCTTTCGATTCTATACAGTATGAGATGTGTCGTGGCCTCCGCTGAGAGACTGCACATCTTCATCTTCTCTGAGAGACTTTCTTTATCAGAGGTGTCATGAGCTTTCATGCACAGAGACATGAGTCTCGATACTCATCTGATTTCCGGATCCGGAGTAATTACTGAAATTGTTCAGTATTCATGAGATGTGTCGTGGCCTCATCTGAGAGACTACACATCTACACGTACTCTGAGAGACAGCCTTCTCAGTCAGAGATTTATGACATGAGCTTTCATGCTTTAATGAGAGACATGAGTCTCAATACTCATCCGGTTGCCGAATCTGGAGTATAGTTTTTCAATTCTACCCTTTGTCGAAAATCCACCATCTACACAAGTTCACATCTACTTCCTTAAACTAATGTAAAGATACGTAGTTTTCTAGGATGAAATCATACCTATACGATGCACACATAATCAACTAAATATTTACAATAGATTATTTTGATGTCGTCTTTATGAAGTTCCAAAAGATAAGCGTTTATACTTCGTACTATGCTTCCATGATACTTCGATCATACTATTATAACCAAGCCTCATCACTAGAGTATTATATACAATATATACATCTTCACATGTTATATTTTCAATAAAGCACGACTTGAAAGATACGTTAGGAATTGAAACAAGATCAAGTCAATATTACTAACCTCAAGTGGAAGGATGATGTCGTCGTTGTAGTCGTTACTTCTTCTCATTCTTCAAGTCTTCAGAGTAACACTCGTATGTCTCAATGTTCCTAGACTTTCTAGTCTGACCTAAACGTAGTTGACTCTAGTATTTAATCAAGCGACTCTAGATGAGTTTGGTACTAAAATATGACAACCAAATTTGACATACCAACGCTTGGTGAGTTCAACCGAGATATGCTCTAATAAATTATTTCTTTGGGATCAAAAAGATTTTGGTAGTACCGTTGGTGGGAAACTAGATCGTATTGTTTAATTTGATTGACTAACAACCATTGAACCTTAATATACCTAGTTTTTTTATTCTTTGATCCTTCTCTTTTGAATAAGGTCACTCGAACTAGTTCAAGACGATTTCAAATTTGCTTTGTTGCATATAAATCTGAAAAATAGGACTTGTCATCATCCATAGTTAACAGACTCTCTGTGCGTGATTGATCATTATCGGAATCAAGTTGTTTGTGCAGGTACACTGAAGATTTGAAGTCTGAATGATCTCTTCATGGTATTCTGACCTTTGTGGTAACTTCGCACACACTTGATCGACTGAGATCCGACAAGCTTGTTTACCTTGTAAAGACTTTTTGTAACTTATTGTATAGATCGGTGATTTATATTTGTGTTTATCTTTGAGATCTACTTTGATAGATTACGAACTAAGATTGATTATTTCGGTAATCTTGATCTGAGTTGATCTAACTGATACAAAGGAATTTATATTGACTAAACGGAAGAACCTTTGTAACTCAATTATATCTCTGGTTAACTTGTTGATCTGTAGATTAATAAAGCGGTTACTGAAACAGATTAGTCCTTTACTGTTCCAGAGTATGATCCAAAGGAGTTGAGCGGTTGAAGTATTTGGAGCAGGTGAAGCGATTTAAGATAGTAGACTTTATCTTAGGTTTCACGTGCGTATACCAGATTGGTTATAGCCGTAGGGATACTGAAGGAACTGAGTAACTTGGAATTAGTTTACTTGGTTTCAGCTATACGAAGTTGTAGCGGTCTTTGTATAGCGGCTTAATTATGAGACTATTCAAAACTGGACCAGGTCCCGAAGTTTTTTTGCATTTGCGGTTTCCTCATTAACAAAATCTTGTGTTCGTGTTCTTACTTTACTTCCGTATTATAATTATTATTTAGTTATAATTAAAGTAATAACAATGTATGTTAATCCAACATTGGGTTGATCCCATAGGTTGGTTCGGATTTCGAACTTACTCCATATAACAAGTGTACATCTAGTTGCCATAATCTTTGTTTGAGTACTTCTCGGTCAAATTCATAAGTTTTGCTATCTCAAGCTTATTGTCAATGTTATATGAACAATACTACATCTTGATTACTAGTCTGCTAAAGTCAAGTCTCTGACTAGGTATATAAGTGGGTAATTGAGAATCAGATATCACTGAATAACCCTCGAAAACTTAAGATAGACGAGGACATTTGGAGAACTTCATCAACAAAGGTATGTAAAGACTGAACCATTATATTTACTCACATGCACTACTATTATATCTATATGATACAATTTCGTATGACATATAATAGATTTAATATTGCAAAGAAGAAATTTCGAGTCAAGCTTGTCTTGTTAAACATCTCGAAATATGAGTTAAGAAATGGATGTTCATTGGTCCATAGTATTCTTAGTCTGAAACAATTTATTGTTCAAGAACTATATTTGTGTCACATGGATCATTTGAAAATTTCCCAAGCATTTGAAAACGCGGGGTACCAAGTCCACCACCAATTTTTTTGTTCGGCAACCTGTATGGACAAAACCGAATACAATTGCAAGCAGGCCAACTTAATGTTCCTTGACAATATGCATATATAGTTTATATCTCTACTTATTCTCAATGAGTATATATAAGACTATGAGTCCGTGAACCTGATTGTTAGGAAAAGCACTTGGACGATCTCAAAAATCAATATCCAAGATCAATCTAGTCGTATACAAATAATCAAATCGGAATTCTTCCAAGTAATTGAACTTGTTATCTATCTTTCAAGGTAAAAATTCTAGAATAACGAGTCTCATAATCGATCATAATTAGATGGACATATCTACTTATATTGAATACGTACAACTTGCGTAAATACAATTATAAAGATAAACAATATAATGCAGAAAAAGAAACACACAAGACACCAAAATTTTTGTTAACGAAGAAACCACAACTGTAGAAAAACCCCGGGACCTCGTCCAGATTTGAACACCGAGTTGTATTAACCAACTACAAACACTAGCCTACTATCAGACTTCAGACTAAAATTTAGATAAGACCAGACCAACCCTCCAAGCAATTCAGTTAAAACCGTGCTCCGTAAGTATCTTGAACCTCGCAAGGCTCTACGTACTTGATTCCCTTAGTTGATGTCCTTTACATCCTAAGAGTTGATTCAGCCGCAGTGAAGACTTTTGATACCAATCTTCCTCTAATAGATAAGCTTGTTTCATTTTTGTTTATATCAAGAGATCAAGGTGTATAAATATGTTTGCAATAGACAAACTAGCAAACCACACAAATCCAGAACTTACGACTCCCCGAATATCAGCCTAGATTCTTAACCACCTCTCAAGAATAATCTTCAAAAGATCATTTAAGATCAATTTTCAGATATATATGTTCAGGAATCACAAAGTTTGAGACAAAGAGAATGTTGCGATTTGTTTCTATCTTGCCTGAAAGAGATTACGAAAACCTCGATGACAGAAAAGCAAGATCAGGATTCACGAACTATCAAGGTAAAAGATAGTCGGACCTTGATTCACGAATCCCCAAAGCAAATTTTTTTACTCATAAACCTAATTATGTTTCTTAGAGGAAACCTAGGTTCATAGAGGATGACTCTAGATCAACTAGGATATAAAGTGTCAGGAATTGAATTTCCCAGTTGAAAGAGCATCTCTATTTATAGATTTTCAAGACTGAGGGTTGCTTAAAGTTTAAGCTATAATAACTTGGGAATCAAGCCAATACTTTAGGTATTGAAAATACAATAAAAATATATACACTATGGTCCAGTTTTGGAACCGGGTATAATGACTTGTTCGGTTTGATTAATATGCCATGTAAACAATACACAATATGATGTTTATTATCAGACTTAAGAGTTTAATCATGATGCACACACATAAGAGTTTAAGCGATCAATGAAGTCTTAGAAGTGTTTAAGAGATTCATAACAATGCTAAAGAATTAAACATATTTAAAAAATATGTCTTTTAACATTTGCTTGTTTTTATTGAGACTGTTGGTGAGACGGTTCGTGAACCGTAAGGCTAGTTCACTAGTCAGGGAGGTACAGTTTGTGAATTGGGTTCGCCAACCCTTACTCGGATGAACACAGTTATCGAACAGGGTTTGCCAACCATTCTTGGCTTATGAACTCAGATTGAAACAGTTTGCCAACCGGGTTCGCTAACCTTAAGCCTTTTAATTATACCAACATTAAAAAATCGGTTCACCGCCGTTTGCCAACCGGGTTCGTGAACTGTTCCCAACTGAACTTGTGGTTTGCGAACATGTTCGCCAACCTTCCTTGTATTTTCAAAATCAAATATCTATGATTTGCAAACGGGTTTTCCAACCTACCCTGAACAAAAATATCATAAGTTCATGAATATCTCTCTTATGATGTCTGAAACATTCCCAAATGATAAAAGGATTAATTTGTGTTTGATACTTAGGTTTTGTCCAAAGTTAGTGTTTGGTCTAGCTTTTGTCCAGCTTAGTGGTTGGTACTTGAAAATAACGTTGACCCGCGCTGACTCGGTGAAATATTAACTTCTGTTCTAATTTTTAAATTTTTTATACAAAATTAAATTAATAAACAAATTTACAAATATACCCTTCACTTTATAACATTTACATAATAATCATCTAATACTAACCCTCTTTCCACGAACCCATCTTCTCTAAACTCATAACAACCACTACCACCATCACTTTTTCTGCCACCTTCTTTCTACTAACCACCATCACAACCACCATCTCACCTTCTTATCATCACTTACACCTTTTCACTTTCCAGCGAAATCCATTTATTTATCCCATTTATCCCATCTCACTCCTAGAGTTTCAATCCAATTTAAAGATGCAATAATCAAATCAAGAACAAAATGACCAAAAAAACATTTCATGAAACCCTAATTTCATCAATTGTTGCTAAAATGAAATCAAAGAGGAGCAATGAGACTGAAACATAAATCATAAACATCGTTTCCATTGTAAGGAAATGAATAAATTTATTTTACTAATTTCGGGGATATCAAAATTTTATTTAAGAATTTTATTTTTTCTGTTGTTTTTGAGGTTTCATGGATTTTCGGATAAAGATGGGTCTGTGGTGGTAGTGTTAGAGAAGATTGAATGATTTGAGTAACTATTGATTGGATTAAAAGAGGGTTTATTGAGTAAGTAGGTTAAATTGAGAATAGGGAAAAGTATGTTGTGAAGCTCGTGGTGGAGATGATGGAGAAGATTGAAGGATTTGAGGAATTGTTTAGAAGTGGTTCTGATTTTGGTATGTTACAGTGAGAAAATAAAGATGGATAAGGATGATTACATCCATGACAGAAGAAGAATAGTAGAGGAATTAGGATTTAATGATTTGTTGATCACGTTGTGTTTGTGTTGCTCGAGTTACAGAGTTGGGTGTTGGACTGATGTTGATTTGAAGAATAGGCTGATGGTGCTACATCCACCGCCTTATGGATAGATAAAGTTGAGAACAGAGGAAGAAAGAATTAGGGTTTATTGATTGGGTACATCAAGACCGTAGGCTAAAATCTTTTTATCGTAACCGTAGGACCCTGAACCCACTTCAAGGGTACACTTGTGAACTCAATATTTTACAATACTTTTATTTAAAAAAATTAGTTAAAATCTGGTACCAAACAGTCATAAACAATCAACACAGGTCAACGTCAATTCCAAGTACCAACCCTAAGTTGGACAAAAGTTAGACTAAACACTAATTTTGGACAAAACTTAAGTATCAAACACCAATTAACCCATGATAAAATCAATTGTATGAGCTATTTTTAACTAATCCACAAATTAATTCTCAAACAATAATTTGTTTCAAACTAATATTGTTGAGGACCTTTGAACATCTATGCTAGAATCATATTTCACGATTTTTAACAAGACAAGCTTGACTCGAAATTTCTTCTTTGTGAATCTACTAGAAGTCATACGACATAGGCTCAATAGATAGAATGGTAAGATAGTGAATAAAATATAATGATTCAGTCTTCACATACTTGGTACATAAGTTCTTCAAATGTGTTCGTCGATCTTCAGTCTTCCAGGGTGATGTCTGATACTTAACTACCAAATTCTAACCTAGTTCGAGACTTAACTTAGTAGACTAGAAATCAAGAAATAGTTTTGATCACCTAACATTGAGAACAAACTTGAGATAGAAAAACTTGTCGGTTCAACCGAGCATTTCTCTAACAATCTTCTCCTTTTTTAGTTATAGCGACAAAACTATTTAATACATATGGATTCAAAATAAATTAAGTTTTCAGCTCAAAATCCACTATGCTTGATTTCCTTGGTTTTTCCACTATGGTTTTGCATGTGTTCATTTTTTTTAATGTTATCTGATGCTCAATAAATATTTGAATGCTACAAGTCCTATACTGCAGAATTCATTTACTTGCAGGCTTCATACTTTCCAAAATAAAACAACTTGCATGTGTTCCTTCATCACCTTTGTTGTTGAAGATCCGTAGCATTAACAACTTATGAGAATACTCGCAAAGAGCTTTGATAGAATGAAAATTCAATCTACCTATTGGTTGTTATACAGAAACATGGTATGGATACCTTCCTCAAAGTTAAATTGCACCGCAACTTTGAAGTAATACTATGGTGATATGTTCTACCCTTAGTCAATACTTACTCCTTTTGAAAAATAGGTAAAACTTGTAGACAATAATCCACCGCCCATTACATAATGCTCAGAGAAGCCACATGTTGTAGTAATATACTACATAATAATTCTCCCCATGTTTGTCAACAAAATTGGCAAAGGCGCAAAATAGGGATCATGAATTAAACAAAAGAGTATTTCAAGACTAGAGAACACATATCAGCTTTTAGTTTAGACGATTTTACCAAGAAACTAGGTTTGCGTCAAGGAGACGTATAGGTACAATTATCTCCTACAATTCCACATTCGCTCTCCCACAAAGATAATACGTTTAAGCACAAGTTCGAAAAAAACTCGCCCCCATTTGATATCATTCCCGATTGAACAACATGAACAACCTTAACTCTAATCACAAGAGAAGTATTTTCCTTGGACATTAACAAATTTACTCGCCAGTTACGAACAAGTTAGATTTGTATCCCAATATTTATTTTTTTCTCGCCAGTTACGAACAAAGAAGTTAAAAATAACGATCTCAATGTTAGAGGCACTAAGATACTTAGTGTAAAAAATAATCATCGACAAAACTATTCTTCACGCCAATTACAAACAAGAGAACAATTAATATGATATGACTTAACATAATAATTATAACGTCTCTAGCCATGTACGAACGTAGAAATTAAAGTTCAACACTTATCCCCCCCCCCTCCAAGATGTGGTTGGACAACATACAATGAGTATGTGGCCCATCTTTGTTTTTTGACATGTATAGAACTTAAAAACCTTCCCCATCTAAATCTCCGAAAACCACTCACTCTTTGAGAAAACGTAAGAAGTTAAATTATTTTTTTCAGTTAAACGATTGTGTAATAAACGGTTTTGTGACTTTAGTTTCAACTTTATAATATGTGTCAACATATAAATAAGGGACACATACTTCATGACCACATCAGAGCAGCTCCGGTTATCCCCTGACGGTTATGCAATCAAGGAATTGAAGTAAGTAGATTCCTAAAGAACATCTTACGAAATCCTGTAGCAGTATATTCATAAAAAGTGTACTCATGGAGAGATCAAGACTGCCATTCTCAAAATAGTTTACTCCTCTTTTGCAAGAGTTAAGAGCTTAACCTATGAGAAAATATGAGATATATGTTCTAATCACCATAATATGATAGCGAAGAACAAACCTCACAATATGAACAATATATATATATATATATAGTCCATGAAGATTAGGTATTGCAAGTCATCCTCCAAAATAAAATTTAATTAAATAAACCTTAAACATGCAAGATGGTAGTATTTAGAATAGCTAATGTAACACATAAAGACTACTCCAAAAGCTAGTGTTTCTCCTTAAACAATAAGAATAAATCCCTACGAGGAGTTAACTAGTAAAAAGATCCTTGAAGAAGGTATTATCATCGCCAAACTCGTTTTCAACAACTGGCATCAGAACATAAGGTTCATGAATAAGAGTGTTAACTCCTTCAAACCTATTTGGATGTTGTTTGACAAGTGATTCTTGAATCTCGAGAGATTTCTGCAGAATGTCTTTTTTAAACCCTGCACTTCCATCTTGGTCTTCTTAAGATCTTCAAGAATATTTGCAAACCTTTGCTGATTTGAGCGACTTGCTCTAGGTTTCTTCACGTTCTTCCATTTTCTCTTAAAGAGCGAATCTTTCTCAGTAAGGTAGGGATTCTCCACATCCTTAGTTGTGGAATCAAAAACCATGGGCACACAGGTCTCACCAGGAGAGATCTTTCTCGAAGACACCATAGCTCAAAAAATAAATTTTTGAGTATGTACCTTGTGCAAAGCACAAATATATAGGATTTAAAGAGCAATGTGTTTCCAAAAAAAGTCAGATATTAAAAAGGAAGATCGTCTGACCATGGGGTTCAGGACCGACAAATTTCTTTACAAAATTCGTTCATGGACCAAACACCAAAATAAAAGGTCAAAATACAATTTCACCTTTCTTAAAGTTTCTACAAGCTATAAGTCTTTACAATATTATTACTTGAAAAGTAGAATGAAGTGAGCATAAGAGATAGTTTCAAGAAAAAATCTTTGAATATTCATGCCAGAATTTTTAACATCAAGTCAATTAGTGGGAATAAATTTTGAACATTCAGTAATTTAACTAAGTCAAAAACCAGAAAAATGGACCAGACTCAATGGAATAAGGTTGAACATGAACTATTGTTATTCTTGTTTCGTAATGACATGATCTGCCAAAGAATTTTAATCTTGACTATATGATAAGAAGATGCAAATTCAAGTAATAAGATTCAAGACACAGACTAGAGTGTCTGTCTCGAAGCCCTTGGAGGTGTATAATTAATTCTTGTCTCTTTTGAGGGCACATGAGACAAGGAAACACTTTTCAACACAATTAGTTTTTGTTGGGGTGAGCATCAGTAAGCTCATCATTTTATTCCTGCACGGGTAAGTCAATCTCCATTTTTACTGACCGTTTAGATATTGATATCTTGTTTCCTTTAGATTTATCCTTTCCCTTGGAGACAATTTTACTTTTAGGAGAAGAAAGAAAAACAAGTTACATACCTTTGTCGGGTTTGGCTTTCGGAAGAGTTTAAGCACATTTGTCAATCGATTAATCCTTTGTTGCAGTTTGTTGACATACCTTACTTTTTGTTTGTACTTGAAACACAGTTTAAGTTCGTGAACCTCGGTGGTACAGTAAGGACATGTTTGGTTGAAGGTTTCATGAGTACTTTCGACTTCAGCTGATATACACACTTGACTATATTTCTGAAACATCAGCAGTGGAATTTTCATTAGAAAGTGAAAAATCCATTATATCCTCAAATGTTATGAAAGAATGATCTTCAAAGAGTTTGTCAAGATTGATGTAAGTATTTCTACTGTCATCAAGATTAGATATTTCAGCCACTAGTTCTATACTTGAACTATCATATTCTTCTGAATCATAAAGATCAGTATTTTCATCAAGAGTTGCAGCAAGACTCTTGTTGCCAGTGTATTTTCTTCGTTTTTGGCACTCATTGGCAAAGTGATCGAAACCTCTACACTTGAAGCACTGAGACATATCCTCATCATCACTATCGTCATTCACCTTTTGGGAGGGAATACGATCATGTGGCTTAGATGATGATGATGATGAATGTTCATTTGAGAACTATTTATTTCTCTTCTTGAGAAGATCTCTAAACTTTCTTGTAGTAAGAGAAGCCGAATTTTCAAAATCTTCATCTGATAATCCGTGAACAAGACCTTTCTCAGAGTTGCCAACATTTTACAACTTTATCAAGTATTTCAGTGTTTTTTAGTGCTTTGAACGTGATATTTTGTCCGCTTTAGCTTGGTGTTCATGATCAAAGATCTCTAACTTTCAAACAAGGGTGCTTCTGGAAATTGTGGTTAGATCGTTTCCTTCAGTGACGACATGTTTATTAGACTCATATCGAGCTGGTAAAGATCTCAGAATTTTCATCACAATATCCCTTTCAGGAATGGTCTTCCCTAGTGCATGACAAGCCTTCACTTTTTCTGACAACTTGTGATTAAATTCCTCAAACGAATCTTCGTCAGCCATACAGAGGTTTTCCCGGTCAGATGTTAGGTTTTGAAACCGTTTTTCATTATCATCGAAATTCCCTTAAAATACGATTTCTAAGATATCCCAAGCATCTTTCGATTTAGTGCACGTAAACACATGATATTGAAGATCTTGGATTATGGCGTGGATAATAGCGTTTGGTCTATCAGAGTTGTGTTTAGCATCATTGATTTCGTCATCGCTATAAGTTTATATGCCTTTCGGAACAACATCTGCTCCTTCTCCGACCATTGAAGTATTGTAGCATCTTGCAACAAGAACCCATGTCTTAAAGTCACGAGCTTGTAAGAATACAGATCGCTTCAAACAAAGACTTGTTAGGTATAAAGGTGTTTGGTTGCTTTGATACCAATTGAAAACACGGTGAAAAGACGAGGGTACCAAAATACACCACATTTTTTTAAATATCAACGTATAAGTCCGATACCAAGTGTGATTGTCTATGGACAAAGTCAAGACAATACGTCAAGTATGGTATTAACTTCGTGTGATCGTCTATGGATATGAAATCGAGACGATACGACAACAAAGTGTTCCCTTGATAATATGTACGGTATTAAACCGAAATACTATATGATCAATATCAAGTGATATGGAATTAACGTATGTGTGTAATTTACTTAACTATAATAACAATTATAATGCGGAAAACAAAGTAAATGATACAACAAGATTTTTTTAACGAGGAAACCGCAAATGCAGAAAACCCCCGGGACCTAGTCCAGTTTTGAATACTCTCAGAATGAAGCTGTTATACAAAATATAATCCAACTTCGTATAGTTGAGACCTAGTAGACTACTATTGATACATGAAAATAACCAAGTCAACAACTACCCCCTAGATACTTAGTCTCCTCATTATCCATGCGCCTTCGACTTCTAGATTCACGCACGTGAATCACCAATCCTTTTGATCGTATTCCAAACAGTAAAGGATAAATCTATTTGGTAACCACTCTATTCAATTTTGGCAATAAGATATGTGAGTTGTTGACAAAGGATCTTCTGTTTAAACTAATAAACTCCTTTGTCTAATTGGACCAATCTATATTTTGATTATCGAAATAATCAAACTCTAGATTTGTAATCAAACGATATATATCTCAAAGAGAAACTATAAGGTGATGCTGAACTCCCGCAACTAATCAATCAAGTCTACAAAGATAAACATGATTCTATATGGATCCCAGACGATCAAGGTTTGTGCACAAGATTCACAAGATACTAAAACTAATAAGAATTCTTCTTCATATTCAAATCTTCTATTGCCTTCAATAACCTGCATAACACCACTTCAATTCTCTTGTGATCAATCACCCACAGAACATAAGTCTCTTAACAATGTATTATCACAAGATGTCTTTAGATCCGAAAATGGTTCTAAAGATCCCGTCAATACATTGATCTAGTTTGAGTGAGCATTATATCAGAAGAGAAGGTTCTCGAGAATAAACAAACTAGGTGCAATCAAAGTTTCAACAATCGTTAGTCAATCAAATAAATAATCGTAAACTACAATAAAAATGCAATTGTCTAGTTTCCCACCAACGATACTCGCAGAGCTTCTTGATCCCACGGAAGTCTTTAAACGAGCGGTCGTGAGAGATTTCGCCTTATTAGGGTACTTTCCTCTCCAAATAGACAGATCCACCATAAACAACAAGAATGAAGTTTGACTGGCTCTTAGGATAGTTTGCAAGAAATGCAAACCCAAGTATTTATACACCAAGGTTGTTTGGACAACAAGGAAATTCCAAAACTGAAAATATTCTCAAGATATTCACACTAAAGTACCTAATTTCGGTTTAACTATTCCACTTAAATGCCAAACCATATTTCCGAAAACTCTCATAGAAAACTTTTATTATTAGTCTATCACATTAACTAATAGTATTTTCCAGAGGATATGCTTTAATTGCTGGTAATTAAAACATATATGATAAAAATCATAATTAAATGCTTTTCACTTTTTCGGTATGGGATCACCTTGAGTATCAAGGAATATGTTTGAATAATTAATGATAAGAGTTATGTACACGTTCAATTAATGTCGACATCCAGAAGCTTCTCATCTTAGCAAACATGAAACCCTAATTCACACACATCATGAAAAAATATATGAACCATGGAAACTTGGTTTTTCTCATGGAACTGATTATACCATCACTCCAAAATATGTTATGACCGGATATAACATGATTCTAAAGATAGGATGTAATTGGTTACACCTTGCTCCACAGAGTAGCTTGTGACCGATTACACCTTGCTTCCCGAAGTATCTTGTGATACCTTGCTTCCCAAAGGTAGCTTGTGACTGATTACAACTAACTTCTCAATTCATTTTGTGACCGGTTATACCTTGGATCCCAAAGTAACTTGTAACCGGTTACAACTTGCATTCCTATATAGCTTGTGATTAGTTACACATTTTGACCGATTACAACTAGCTATATTATATAGGCTATGACCGATTATACCATAAATCTCAACAATTTACGATAGGTTCTACGTTGTCAACTTATATTGGTGTTTGAGGCAAAAACGGTTTCTGCTGATTTTGGTAATTTCGAGTGTGTGGGTGAGAAACGAGTTTAAACCCTAAACAATGTACTGCAATAGAGTACTTTAGATTCGAGAGATCAATCTGTACATCCAGCCTAAACCAAGAAACGGCCGTTCTAGACTTGCTTCGGTCACAAAGTGAAGGAGAAGGGTTGGTTTTTGGGAGGGAAGCGAAGAGAGTGTTAAGACAAGAATAGTTGATTCTGGAAGAGTAGTTGTTTCACGACTTGTATCAGAAAGTGGGAAGCTAACAGATGGAAAGCTAGCAAATGTTTTCTGAGTGTTATATGCTCCTGACCTGAACTTGTTTTTCGGTGAAAATAGGTAATGCCTATTTATACAAGTCGAAGTGAAACGTACTCTGGTCTCATTAAGAAATGGAAAAAGGGTGAGTAAATGGGAGGAGGTGGTAACCGGTAACGCCTGTAATTGATTTTTCATAAAAGAAAGCGCTTCACCATTACTCCATATATTTACTAACCGCCTCATCCTTATGATACTTTCTTATAACGGGCGTAGTGTACGCCGCACGCTGTAAACCGCTAAACCAATACCCAATGAGCATCCCCCACTGTGTGACATGCGTTGATGTCTCGAGTGTTTTCACGGAAAACATGTAGCACGTTGTTGTCGTCTGGAAAGTCGATCTTGGGAGACTTGCCGGCTCGGTGACCTTCGACGGTCGAGATTTTGCATCTTAAGAGGAAAGGTAGCCGTTGATTATTGCAAACCTTAGTTTGGTAGCCAGTGGCATGAAAGCATGCTCGGTATGGCTTTAATATGGCCTGGTTTAGGCACGGCCAAAAGTTAGGGTTTTGGCTTTGTTTAGGCGCGACCAAACTAGGGCCAAAAGTTTCCATGCATTAGCTGGTAACTTGGACGGCTAAGATCTGCATCTTAGATGAAAAGGTGGTTGTTGATCGTTGCAGGCCTTCGTTTTGCATCCGCATATGGAAGGCCGATATGGCGTGGCGCGACAAGGTGGTTGGCATGCCATTGGCACATGTGGCATGGCATGTCTTGGTACGGTTTGGCGTGGCCAAAACTAGGGTTTGGGGCCAAAGTTTACCCTGCGTTGTGTGGCGACCTTGGACGGCTAGGTTTTGCATTTAGGATTGAAGGGTGGCCGTTGATTGTCACACTCATTCGTTTTGGTAGCCGCATAGGGAAGGCCGGCATGGTATGACGCGGTAAGGTGGTTGGCATGACATTGGCACATGTGGCATGGCATGCCTTGGCGCGGTTTGGCATGGCCAAAAATAGGGTTTTGGGCCAAAGGTTACCATGCGTTGTCTTGCGACCTTGGACGACTAGGATTTGCATCTAGGATTGAAGGGTGGCCGTTGATCGTCGCACGCCTTCATTTTGGTAGCCGCATAGGGAAGGCCGGCATGGTATGGCGCGACAAGGTGGTTGGAAAGCTATTGGCACATGTAGCATGGCATGCCTTGGCGCGGTTTGGCGTGGCCAAAACTCGGGTTTTTGGCCAAAGGTTACCATGCGTTGTCTGGCGACCTTGGACGTCTAGGATTGAAGGGTGGCCATTGATCGTCGCACGCCTTCGTTTTGGTAGCCGCATAGGGAAGTCCGGCATGGTATGGCGCGACAAGGTGGTTGGCATGCCATTGGCACATGTGGCATGGCATGCCTTGGCGCGGTTTGGCTTTGCCAAAACTAGGGTTTTGGGCCAAAGGTTACCATGCATTGTCTGGCGAACTTGGATGGCTAGGATTTTCATTTAGGATTGAAGGGTGACCGTTGTTCGTCGCACACCTTCGTTTTGGTAGCCGCATAGGGAAGGCCGACATGGTAGGGCCAAGGCAAATGGCACGGACGGTTTGGCATGGTGTGGCCAAGGCAGAATGGTGCGAACGGCTTGGCATAGTGGGGCCAAGGCAGAATGGTGCAGATGGCGTGGCATAGTGGGGCCAAGGAAGAATGGTGCGGATGGCTTGGCATAGTGGGGCCAAGGGTTTGGACGGCTTGGCATGGTAGGACCAAGGGTTTGGCATGCCATTGGCGCATGGTACGACCAGCATGGCTAGGGACAAGGGTTTGGCATGCCATTGGCGCATGGTGCGGTCAGCATGGCTAGGGAAAAGGGTTTGGCATGCCATTGGCGCATGGAGCGGCCAGCATGGCTGGCATGCCTTGGCGCGGTAAACGTGGCGGGCATGGTTTTCCATTGGCACAGTGGTGCGGCTGGCATGGTTGGCATGCCTTGGCGCGAAGATGTGGCTGGCATGGTTTGCCATTGGCATAGTGGTGCAGATGGAATGGTTGGCATGCCTTGGCGCGAAGATGTGGCTGGCATGGTTTTCCATTGGCACAGTGGTGCGGCTGGCATGGTTGGCTTACCTTGGCGCGGAGATGTGGCTGGCATGGTTTGCCATTAGCATAGTGGTGCGGCTGGCATGCCTTGTCGCGGAGATGTGGCTGACATGGTTTGCCATTGGCACAGTGGTGCGGCTGGCATGGTTGGCATGCCTTTGGGCGGTAGCAAGAGAATTAGGGTTTGACATGGATGATGTTAGTCAATATTAAGGGTTTTTTCGTGGAACATGACCCATGTAAAAAAAGGTACCCCGATAATTCTTACGTAGGCATGCTGATTGATTCAATAAATGTGATAATGGTTATAGTGACGTCATGTCGGATGTACAGTTTTATGATTTTAACCCTAAGCTAAAAAATACCATCAACATTAAGTCTCCTGCTTAGCTCGGAACAGGAGCATTGTTGCGAGGTAAGCATAAGATGGTGACAGGCTAGGACAAAAAATTGAAACAACAAGTCGTGATAAGATGGTCAAGAAAGTCCGACTAACCTTTTTCGAGAGGTAAAGAGAGTTTGTACTTCCCGTGTTGGCGGCCTTGCATAAATTGTACTGGTGGTGCAGACCGTGGAGTGGTGAGATGAAAATTTCCGGCTTAGTCTGGCCATGCATCACCTTGGCTGGGTTAGAGAAAATCGTGACGATGGCTTGGCGAGTTTGTTGGTTTTGGTGCGACAAGTCATGGCGCGACACGTGGCGCAAGGCATGACACGGTTTGGTGAGGTAAAGCATGCGCGGACGGTTGTGCAAGGCATGACACAGTTTGGTGAGGAAAAGCATGCGCGGTTTGGCGTGTGGGGCCAAGGAAATGGCGTGGGCGCTCTTGGAATGGTGCTTTGTCTTCACGGTCCCGGTTGCCTCTTTTCCTTACTTGACTCAAATAGGAAGTCCTTTCCTTATTCAAAACCCCGCAAGTGTTATGCCCGTCGAAAGGAGGGAGTTATTCCTTCTCCTCACGTCACCTTGTCGGTCTTGTTTTTATCAAGTCTCGGTGCTGGCGGCAGAGAGTAACAATGCGCGCAAGCGTGTCTCAAACATGTACTTCCACGTTTTCTCACCGAACCCTAATTTACCTCGCTAGTAGAAAGCGGTTTTATTAGAATCTGATATCACGCCTCAATCCGCGGCTAGTAGGAGGCTTTCCTTTTCTGGACTTCATCGCTCTGCTGGTTATAAGAGATGATCTTGAATCCTTCATTTGCGCAGGTCGTTCTGAAATCGTGTCTATCCTCTATCCTTTCTCTAGTTTTGTAGCGCATAATGGGATCTTCCAATGACAGACATGTCTCCAATGTTTCAGGGAGAAAATTTTGAGCCGACCAAAACCAGTCTTCTTCTCATGGGGAGGCATTGAATAGAATTGAATCTCTGTTTTGTGAAGTCGGAAAAATCATTCAGGGCATACCTTTGGAGGAAGAACGGGAAGGCGGCGAAGTATCCCAGTGCGTTGGGAGGATTTGGTGCAACAAAACCTCTTCACGGTCCACTTTAGGGAGGGACAGTTCATTTCTCAGTTGAAACGGAGGAAAACCGTGCTTGTGAAGCTTTTAGGGGAAAATAAACGTAGCTCCCCTGTCCAGGACGGTGTCATAACCCTTGATTCCGATGAATCATGAAATTCTCTTCGAAAGGTTGCTGAGAAGACTTCCGAGGAAGATGTCGCGGTTGATGAAACAGAAACAACTTTTGGAGAAGACGGCGAAACTGTTGTCGATGGCATTGGAGAAGTCGTGGTGGCATACGTTGGGTTGGTTGCCGAGGAAGATGTTGGTAAACAAACGGATGATGTTGCTGCTGAGACGACTTCTGGGTGGGATGTTGAGGCTGCTATTGTTGATGTGGCTTCCAGATGGAACCTTTGTTGTCCGAAAGATTGTTGGGGAAAGTGTTTGAAAAAAATCTGACCGAAGCATTGGCAATTCACACATTAGCTTTCTATGACTAGCTTCTTCTTCTTCATTGTTTCTATTCTTCGTTTAGTTGTCCTGACGTTTTGCAGACTTTTTTTTTTTACCTTCCTTGTATTTGCGGCGACTAGTTGCGGTTTCTGTCTTTGAATAAAAACTTCTCATTTTTGAAAGACCCAAGCCTTCCCTTAGAATGAGTTGGTGTTTGTTGATGTGGCTTCCGGATGGAACCTTTGCTGTCCGAAAGATTGTTGGGGAAAGTGTTTGAAAAAGCTCTGACCGAAGCATTGGAAATTCACACATTAGATTTCTATGACTAGCTTCTTATTCTTCATTGTTTCTATTCTTCGTTTAGTTGTCCTGACGTTTTGCAGCCTTTTTCTTTACCTTCCTTGTATTCGCGGCGACTAGTTGCGGTTTTTGTCTTTGAATAAAAACTTCTCATTTTTGAAAGACCCAAGCCTTCCCTTAGAATGAGTTGGTGTTTCTGGTTGTGATTGGATGGTTAATGGCTTCTCAATGATTTGGGATTTGTTTGGTATATTTTTCTGAGATTTGGAAAACTCATTCGGAAAGAAATGTATGCCTTTTGAAAAAACGAAACCCTAAAAAAGAATACAAACGGTGCATTCATCTAGGGGAAATACAAATATCAAGCGGAAGGAGAAATTGCTGAAGAAAATACTAAAGGGAGAGTGCTGGAAGAGGGTAGTACAGCGTTTTAGGGATTGAAAAGCTTGAGCCATCGCGAGTGAAATATCACGCCTCTCAGCTTGTATGTGTTGATTAGCTTGCAATAACCTCCCAAAAGGACGTCTGCCACCAGATATGGCTCGTCTTCTTTTTCCTTGGGTGAATCGGTCCGAGCAGCTATCTTCACCGTCATCTTCCCGACTTGAAACGAGTTCACTTTGACCACCATATCTCCAATTTAAAACGAGTTCGGGTGTTGTGCAACCGTTTGATCTTGGTCTCGTCAGTTTCGATGGCATCTTCCAAATTCTTTGCAAGCGTTTGAATGTCCCAACGCCCCACTCACATCTCTTGACAGCGTCCAGTAATCGTGCTGAGTTCCCATGACAGAATAGGGGAATAAATGACTGGTTGTAAAGAAGATCGTTCGTCCATACTTACTTGCGTTTGGAATCTATGAGTTAGTGCCAACATGTCATCTCCAGGTGTCCGGGTTCCATCGGTAACTCGTCGATGCGGCAGCAAGTGGGACGGTTTGTTGGAGATTCTTTTGGGCGTTGACATCGGTAGATGGGAAGTTCATAATTCCGCCTTGTTTTCGAGTACCCACAAGTGCCCCAATATCATGTCATAACCCAGTTCTTTGACAACGTGGAATTTTCTACGCGTTATAGCGTCTCCCACCTTGATCTCGAGGTTAATGTAGCCGTACGCGTTCAAGGCTTCCCCTCCCGGGTTCTTAATCGCGGATGGGGAATGGGTAGCCTCTTTTTTCGTAAATCCCGCAGCTTTCAGAGTCTTGAAAGTAATAATGTTGAAGTCAGAGACCGTGTTGATTAGCGTGTTGTCGAATTCAATACCTCTTAAATAGGACGTAGTCAACAGTCCCCAGTTGTCCTTTTCGATTCCGCTCGCTGAGAGAGCGTGGGCTCTTGGTGTTGCTTCCGTGGAGGGAAAAAGTCGTTTTCCCGACACGACACGATTGAGAGCCGTGAAGATATCTTGGCGCTGCACCTTGGAAAGGTAGATAATTTCGCATACGTGCTGCATCATGGATCACACAGTTTCGTGCAAGGAGTCCCCAGAGACTCCACAATTCCTCACCGGAAGTGGGTCTCGATGTACTCCCTCGTTTCCTAGTTAAAGTTCCCCTGCTTCTATATTTTCTTTTAAGATATGTTTTAGTATGTTGCAATCACTGGTTGGGTGGTGAACAAATCTGTGGTAGTAGTAGTATTTGGGGTTTGCCATCTCGGCCTCAGTCGGTGGGCGTCTGAGAGATGGCAGTCTGATAACATCATCTTGAATCCATGCTTCTAAGAGATCGATCACCTCCTCAATGGGAAACGGGAAATCCAGGGTATTTCCTTCAGCTTCGTGATGACGCATGGGAGCTTTAGCGGCGGATTTCCGTGGCGGAGTTGCTCGTCGTGCTGGTGCTTCGCGTTTCGGCTGCTGGTCTACAGCTGGAGACTTCCTTTTTCCTCCCTCGTTTACTACGCTCATAGATGAAGGACCAGCGTTGTACTGCTTGTTGATGAGACGTATATTCCCGCGATTTTCGCGTACATCTTCGGCTCTGGTTGGTCTAGCTCTTTATAATAATGCTGGTGTTGTCGTTGCTGATCGCCTGGCAGCTTCATGGAGCTCAGAGAATTTCTGGAAACGCAGGTTCTCTAGCAAGGAGCGATAAATGGGATCCATATCATTGATGCATGAATTCACCAGCTGTTTCTCGGTCACGTTTGGGTCATGACAGTCTAGTGCTTGAACCCTGAATCTCTTAAAGAAATCATTTGGATGTTCGTTGTCCCGTTGGTACATCCTTCCTAGGCCCGAGAAGGTAACTTGTTCATACACAAAGAAGTATTTCTTTGTAAAATGCGGTAACCATGCCATCCCAGTTGGGGATGCTGTTTGGCGCGATGCTGTTGTACCATGTGTACGCTCTTCCGGTAAGCGATTTCGAAAACTCCCTCAGACGAAGAACGTGATTGTATTCATGTTCTCCTAGGGACTCCAAGAAGCGAGAGACATGTTCACGTTCATTTCCGGCGCCGTCGTACATGGTGAATTGAGGAGAGGAGTATCCTCTTGGAAGAGGAATCCTTTGTATTTCAGGTGGGTAAGGAGGTTGATGCTGATGCATGTCTATTTCATCATTCTTGATTCGATTCCGGAGAAGTTGCTCCGGATCCTCTTGTGTGACAAAATTGGACGGCTGACTTCTTTCCAATGGGGTTCTGACACGAATCTCCTCGTCCGCGGAGACGAGTTCCGCCGAGGTGCTAGCGTCGGGGATATTGGAGGCGTTTCTAATCGGCTCTGGATGGCGTGACTCACGCGACAGCAGATCTGCCAAGGCTATGTGGAAGACGAGTACTTATTTCGGTGTCGAAACCATATTCGTCTGGGCTCTAGCGAGAACCTCCTGTCGTTCCATCAAATCAGCGATGGTGATATAGAGTCGGTTTCCTCTGGTTCCTCCGGTTTCTCGTCCCGTTGGTGGGATAGTTGGAGTCGTAGTGGCGGTTGGAGGCGCCATGCTTGAAAAAGCGTTAGGAGTGATAGCGGCAGCTCTGGCCCTGGTGACTGGTGGTGTAACGCCTGAAGGAGCGCTTTCAGTACTGTCAGGATTAGCAAGTTGCGTAGGGACATTAGAGGCGGCAGCGGCTCTGGCCCTAGTGATCGTAGGTGTTACACCTGAAGGAGTGGTTTCAGTATTACTGGGGTTAGTAGGTGGCGTAGTGATGCTGTTGGAAGTAGTGTTAATACCAGGGACAGATTCTGCGTTGGTGTTCTCGGCAGCTGATCCGGATCTGAGTTCCACCATGTTGGAGTTGGAAGTGAAAGGTGATATCGGAAAGTTGGAAATCGATATTGCAACCGAGAGATTGATCTCCCACTGTGGTCGCCAACTTTTTTGAGGGTGAAAATGGTTTCTGCTGATTTTGGTAATTTCGGGTGTGTGGGTGAGAAACGAGTTTAAACCCTAAACAATGTACTGCAAGGGAGTACTTTATATTCGAGAGATCAATCTGTACAAACCCGTCTTAAACCAAGAAATGGCCATTCCAGACTTGCTTCGGTCACAAAGTGAAGGAGAAGGGTTGGTTTTGGGGAGGGAAGCGAAGAGAGTGTCGAGACCAGAATAGTTGATTTTGGAAGAGTAGTTGTTTCACGACTTGTATCAGAAAGTGGGAAGCTAACAGATGGAAAGCTAGCAAATGTTTTCTGAGTGTTGTATGCTCCTGACCTGAACTTTTTGTTCGGTGGAAATAGGTAATGCCTATTTATACAAGTCGAAGTGAAACGTACTCTGGTCTCATTAAGAAATGGAAAACGGGTGAGCAAATAGGAGGAGGTGGTAACCGGTAACGCCTGGAATTGATGTTTCATAAAAGAAAGCGTTTCACCATTACTCCCTATATTTACTAACCGCCTCATCCTTATGATACTTTCTTATAACGGGCGTAGTGTACGCCGCACGCTGTAAACCGCCAAACCAATACCCAATGAGCATCCCCCAGTTTGTGACATGCGTTGATGTCTCGAGTGTTTTCATGGAAAACATGTAACATGTTGTTGTCGTCTGGCAAGTCGATCTTGGGAGACTTGCCGGCTCGGTGACCTTCGACGGTCGAGATTTTGCATCTTAAGAGGAAAGGTAGCCGTTGATTATTGTAACCCTTCGTTTGGTAGCCAGTGGCATGAAAGCATGCTCGGTATGGCTTTAACATGGCATGGTTTATGTGCGGCCAAAAGTTAGGGTTTTGGCTTTGTTTAGGCGCGACCAAACTAGGGACAAAAGTTTCCATGTGTTAGCTCGTAACCTTGGATGGCTAAGATCTGAATCTTAGATGAAAAGGTGGTCGTTGATCGTTGCAAGCATTCATTTTGGCATCCGCATAGGGAAGGACGGTATGGCGCGACAAGGTGGTTGGCATGCCATTGACATGGTTTGGCGTGGCCAAAACTAGGGTTTTGGGCCAAAGGTTACCCTGCGTTGTCTGGCGACCTTGAACGGCTAGGATTCTAGGATTAAAGGGTGGCCGTTGATCGTTGCACGTCTTCATTCTAGCATCCGCATAGGGAAGATCGGTATGGTATGGCGCGGCAAGGTGGTTGGCATGCCATTGGCACATGTGGCATGGCATGCCTTGGCGCGGTTTGGCGTGGCCAAAACTAGGGTTTTGGGCCAAAGGCTACCATGCGTTGTCTGGCGACCTTGTACGGCTAGGATTTGCATCTAGGATTAAAGGGTGGCCATTGATCGTCGCACACCTTCATTTTGGTAGCCGTATAGGGAAGGTCGGCATGGTATGGCGCGACAAGGTGTTGGTATGCCATTGGCACATGTGGCATGGCATGCCTTGGCGCGGTTTGGCGTGGCCAAAACTAGGGTTTTGGGCCAAAGGTTACCATGCATTGTTTGGCGACCTTGGACGGCTAGGATTTGCATCTAGGATTGAAAGGTGGTCGTTGATCGTCGCACGCCTTCGTTTTGGTAGCCGCATAGGGAAGGCCGGCATGGTATGGCGCGGCAAGGTGGTTGGCATGCCATTGGCACATGTGGCATGACATGCCTTGGCGGGGTTTGGCGTGGCCAAAACTAGGGTTTTGGGCCAAAGGTTACCATGCATTGTCTGGCGACCTTGGACGGCTAGGATTTGCATCTAGGATTGAAGGGTGGCCGTTGATCGTCACACGCCTTTGTTTTGCTAGCCACATAGGGAAGGCCGTCAAGGTAGGGCCAAGGCAAATGGCACGGACGGCTTGGCATAGTGGGCCCAAGGGTTTGGACGGCTTGGCATGGTGGGGCCAAGGCAGAATGATGCGAACGGCTTGGCATAGTGGGGCCAAGGAAGAATGGTGCGAATGGCGTGGCATAGTGGGGACAAGGTAGAATGGTGAGGATGGCTTGGCATAGTGGGTCCAAGGGTTTGGACGGATTGGCATGGTAGGGCCAAGGGTTTGGCATGCCATTCGCGCATGGTGCGTCCAGCATGGCTAGGGCCAAGGGTTTGGCATGCCATTGGCGCATGGCGCGTCCAACATGGCTGGCATGCCTTGGCGCGGTAAACGTGGATGGCATGGTTTTCCATTGGCACAGTGGTGCGGCTGGCATGCCTTGGCGCGGAGATGTGGCTGGCATGGTTTTCCATTGGCACAGTGGTGCGGCTAGCATGGTTGGCATGCCTTGGCGCGGAGATATGGCTGGCATGGTTTTCCATTGGCACAGTGGTGCGGCTGGCATGGTTGGCATGCCTTGGCTTGGAGATGTGGCTGGCATGGTTTTCCATTGGCACAGCGGTGCGACTGGCATGGTTGACATGCCTTAGCGCGGTAGCATGAGAATTAGGGTTTGGCATGGATGATGTTAGTCAATATTAAGGGTTTTGCCGCGGAACATGACCCATGTAAAAAGAGGTACCCCGGTAATTCTTACGTAGGCATGCTTATTGATTCAATATATGTGCTAATGGTCATAGTGATGTCATGTCGGATGTACATTTTTACGATTTTAACCCTAAGCTAAAAACCACCATAAAAAATTGGTCATTCAAAGGATATTCAATAAAAAACCTGACCAATCATGATTTCCTTTCGATTATGAAACAAGTTCATATATGTACTTCCTTTAAATAAATATTATAACACATTGTTTCATAGGGTGAAATCATACCTATATCATGCACACAAAATCAAGACACTATATATAAATTTTATATTGATGTCGTATTTATGAAGTTCCAAAAGATAAGCGTTTAAACTTCGTAATTCAATAAATTATTCCTTGAAACTTTGATCATAATGTTATGACCAAGTCTAACCACTATAGTATTATTTATATACAACTTCACATGTTATGTTTTCAATATAATCCGACTTGAAATATACGTTAGGAAAGGAAACAAGATGAAGTCGATATTACTAAGTACTAACCTCAAGTGGAAGGATGATGTTGTCGTTGTAGTCGTTACTTCTTCACTTTCTTCAGGTCTTCAGAGTAATACATGTACGTCTCAACATTCCTAGACTTTCTAGTCTAACCTAAATGAAATTGACTCTAGTATTTAATCAAGCGACTGTAGATGAGTTTTGGTACTACAATATGACAACCAAACTTGACATACCAACGCTTGGTGGGTTCAACCGAGCTATGCTCTAACACACGGGGGTACCAAGTACACCACCAAATTTTTCATTCGGAAACTTATATGGACAAAACTTAACACAATTGCAAGCAGGCCAACTCAATGATCCTTGACAATATGTATATAGAGTTTATATATATACCTCTTCTCAATCAGTATGTATAAGACAATGAGTCCGTGAACCTGATTGTTAAGAAGAGTAATTGGATGATCTCAAAAATCAATAGTCAAGACCAATCAAGTTGTATCCAAACAAGTAATTAAACTTGTTATCTATCTTTCAAGATACAAATTCTACAAAAACGAGTCTCATAATTGAACACAATTAGATGGACGTGTCTACTTAGATTGAATACATACAACTTGCATAAATCCAATAATAATGATAAATAATATAATACGGAAAAGGAAAAACACAAGACATCAAAAGTTTTGTTAACGAGGAAATCACAACTACAGAAAAATCGCGGGACCTCGTCCAGATTTGAACACGGAGCTATATTAACCAACTATAGACACTAGTATATTATCAGACTTCAGATTGGAATGTAGATTATACCGAATCAACCCTCCAAGCGATTCAGTTAAAACCGCGCCCCTTACGTCACTTGAACCTTGTCAGGCTCCACACACTTGATTCCCTTAGCTGACGTCCTTTACAACCTAGGAGTTGCTTCAGCCGCAATGAAGACATTTGATACCAATATACCTCTAATATTGAAGCCCATTTTATTTTCGTTTAGATCAAAAAATTAAGGTGTAGAAATCTTCTTGCAATGGACAAGCTAACAAACTTCACAAATCCGGAACTTACAACTCCCGAAGAGCAGCCTAGATTCTTAACCACCTCTCAAAAACAATCTTCAAAAGGTCACTTAAGTGAAAAACCAGGGGTCTAAAAACCACACCCAATATTTCATTTAGGCAATCTGTATGGATAAACTACAACATATTTCCAAGAGAATCAACTAGACAGTGATACCCAATCAAGGAAAATACACCCAAGAGTTATATCTCAATTTCTCAAATCAATCTGCAATCGAACATATACAAATTTGTAAGTCGAATTAATATGAGAAATAAATTGGATGGTACCAAAGACCAATATCCAAGTGTCAATCAATTTCAATCAAAAATAAAGGTTGGATTCACCAATTGATTGAACTACGCATAACATGTGGTATTTCAATTATATAAAAATATAATGCGGAAAAGAAATAACACAGACACCAGAAACTTTGTTAACGAGGAAACCGCAAATGCAGAAAAACCCCGGGACCTAGTCCAAATTTGAACACCACACTGTATTAAGTCGCTACAGAGTCTATACTACTACAAGTTAACTTCGGACTGGAATGTATTTGAGCCCTAACCAATCTCACATTGATTAAGGTACAATCGCGTTCCTTACGCCTCTTGAACTACGCCGAATTCTGCGTACTTGATTCCCTTAGCTGATCTCACCCACAACTAAGAGTTATTACGACCCAAAGTCGAAGACTTGATAAACAAATCTGTCTCACACAGAAAAGTCTATTGAATAGATAAATCTGTCTCCCACGGAAGTACCTACGAGTTTTTGTTCTGTATTTTGATAAATCAAGGTGAACAAGAACCAACTGATACATCAGACTTATATTCCCGAAGAACAACCTAGTAATATCAATCACCTCACAATAATCTTAATCGTATGGAAGCGAAATCAGATATTGTGGAATCACAAACGATGAGACGAAGATGTTTGTGACTAATTTTTATCTTACCTATCGGAGAAATCTCGAGCAAATCTTTGAAAAGATAGTACTCAACACGATAGAACAAAGTAAGATCAGAACACAGAATTACAGATAAAATAGTTGGGTCTGGCTTCAGAATCCCAATGAAGTCTTTTAGTCGTTAACCTATAATGGTTTTAGGAAAAACCTAGCTTAAAGGAGAATCGACTCTAGTCGCAACTAGTATCACACAAGAGGTGTGGGGATTAGGTTTCCCAGTTGTTAGAGTTATCCATTAATAGTCTTCAAATCAGGGTTTGTTATCAATGCTACCTTGGTAACAAAGTATTCAATATTCACTCTTAGATGAAAACCTGATTAGAGTCAAGCTAATATCTTTCAACCGTTAGATCGAACTTAGCTTGTCATACACAAATGGAATGTGACTTCATTTAGGTATGAGTAACCGTACCCAAATGTGTGCACATAGTTGGCTCAACAATAGTTAACCGAAGTTAGCCATATGAACACTTTCACATCAAACTTGTTCATCTTAATCACAACTAGTTCAAATGACTCAAATGAAACTAGTTATGGAGTTGTTCAATTGTTTATATTCTCATAGAAGTATACAAGACACAATTGAAGCAAAATCAATTTTGATTCACTTGAATCAATTCGTGGACATTATAGCCATGGTTTGCAAAAGATTGCATTCCTTAATATATAAATGTATTGGTTCATGAACATACCGATTTTAAAACTTAACCCACTCAAGTATGCAAACGGGTACGCATACTTAGAGTTCCGGACTTGGTCTAGGTTCTCCAGTATGCAAATGGGTACGCATACTTTCGTACACCACGAAGCTCAGTTGAATTCCCGGACTTGAAGTATTACGCCGGTATGTCTACGAGTATGTATACTAACTTCCCGGATTTCAACTTCCAAACCAGTACGCATATGAGTATGCATACTATGGTTCCCGAACTTTGAATAACTTGCAACAATTAGCATAAAAGTACGCATATTGTGCTTCAATCAATGGTTAATCATTTTAAACTTCATCTTAATCATTGAAACATTCTTGGAAGATGGGAATAGCTGTCTCACATAAACTATTAGCTTCAAAGCAATTTTCAAGTGATCAATAGATCAATACGAAACATTCTGAGTCTACATCAAATGACTGTCTCACACAAATCATGTAAGATGTTACCAGGCGATTTTCACATGATCATATTTTGACTTTCGTCAAGAAGAAAGATGAACTTGGTCAAAGCGAAAGCTTACCAACACATATTTCGAGAAATATGTAAGCGAGTTAAACTCAGATCGAAATATCAAATGTGTATAAATTAAAGTCTATATAGCTATACGACTTTTGTCTCAATATGAGATAGAATAAAAAATAGACTTCTGAGTGATGGATGAGTTCAAGTTTCCACATACCTTTTGTTGATGAAGTTCAACAAGCTCCCCTTGGTAGTTCTTCGTCTTCAGTCGATGAACGCCGTGAAGTCTAACGCTCAACTACACATTCTATCCTAATCGGAGACATAACTTTAAGTAGACTAGAAATCAAGAGTTATAGTTTTGGCAACTAAACTTGACAAACAAGCTTGAGATAGAAACACTTGCGATTTCGACCGAGCAGTGCTCTAACAATCTCCCCTTTTGTCAATTTTAGTGACAAAACTATCAATACATATGGATTATAAAATAAACAAACTTTGTAGCTTCTCATCGAAATGCTTGATTTCCTTGGTTCTTCAACATTACTCGAAATCTTCGTCACTTCCAAGTACTCCAGTGATTTTGAACGTGTTCAACTCAGCATCATAGTTGTTGAAAATCCGTAGCCATAGAAATAAGAAAACAATTCTTCTCAATTATTGTTATACAGTGTCATAATATTATTACATAGTATCAAAGTCCAATTGTATCATAACTTTGAAATTAATACTATGGTGATATGTATCACTCCCCCTTAGTCAATACTTCATCTCACAATGAAAATCACTCCTCCTTACATAATGATCCGTAAACCATATGTGTTTGTAGTGTGAACTACACATTAATTCTCCACCTTTTTGTCAATATAAATTGGCAAAGGTACGAAAACTAGTGGGGTCATAATGAAATTCTCATTGAGATACTTCATGACTAAAATAGAACATATCAACTTTGTTTCGATGATTTCACATAGTCGAAACTTAGTGTATTCATCAGGGAGTTCATAAAGATACAAGAAAACTCCTACAATATTCCACAGCTGCACTCCCCACAAAGATTTAGCAACTAAGCACAAGTTCAATTCAGAACTCTCCCCCATAAAATGTCATTCCCGAAAGAACAACAAGAGCGACCTTACTTTTGCAAGGAAAGAACGATTTCTTTGGAAATTAACAAAACACATGAAACATGAATTGGTATCCAGAAAACTCAATTAAATTAACCACAAGAGAACCTATGATTAATTTAATCGGAAATTCTCAACATAAGAGAACTTATGGAGCAATACAGTACTTTCATATAGAAGTGGATCAGGAAAGATCAAGACTGAGGAATATTCAAAGATTCATTCTATTTTTCATTAATATTTGCATAATGATATCATAGACTTAATCTTTTCAATCAAAAGTTCATCAATATTTGCACAATGATATAATATGCTTAACTTTTGACAAATATGGGACAATCATAGTTCACGGACACAAACACACATATCCCATACCAATTTTTGCAATATATAAAACCAATAAAGATTAATACTGTAAAATCATCTTCCAAATAAACTTTAGAATTTAAATGAATAAATCTAAAAACATTGCAAGATGAAAATCGTTGACAATAGCAATGTGTAATCACAAAATAAGCTATTCCAAACCCTAGTTATCCTTCTTAAAACACAAGAATAGATTCTCATAAGAAGTTTCCTAGAAATTACTCTAAAAAATTCTTTATCGTCCCCAAACTCCTTGTCGTCAACAACCATTGGAACATAAGGTTCATGAAGAAAGGAGTCAATTCCAACAAACCTTCTTGACTGATGTCGAACCAGGGCCTTCTGAATCTCAAGAGTCCTTAAATCAATATCCTTTATTTGTTGAATCCCCTTCCTAGTTTCCTTCAACTCTTCAAGAAAACCAGAAAACTTCCGAAGATTATAGGGGATAGCCCTTGATTTCTTCATATTCTTCATTTTTCTCTTTAAAGTTGTAGAGGAAGGAAACTTATCTTTTCCCTTCATGATTGATGGCATAACAATCATATTAACATCTTTTCTATCAGACGACATAATGCTTGGAGTCTCCATACAAGTATGAAATTGTGAAAGAAATACACAAATAAAGCTCAACAAGCAATCTTGTGATATAAAGAGTTTTTCAGGGAAGGAAAAAGGAATGTTGGGTTACGGAAGCTATATACATAGTAGGATTCACGTACGACCAATTCATAACCCTAAAGAAGGTAGAATTGTCGATTTCAACCCTCTTTTTAATGAAAAAAGAAATTCTTTTAAATACCAATTTATGATATGAAAAGATCAACAGAATTCCAAAAAAACAAAAAGCAACCAAAAATAAAAACTTTCTTTTCCTAAAGCCTGAGTTGTGCAAAACTCTTGTCTCTTTGGAGTCAGGCACATGAGACAAGATGCACTTTCAACACAATTAAGCTGTGTTGGGGTGAACAATAATCTGTCCACCATACCCTTCTTGTTAGAGCACTGCTCGGTCGAACTCGCATGCGTTTCTATCTTAAGCATGTTTGTCAATGTTAGTGATCAAAACTATAAGTCTTGATTTCTAGTCTATTATTAGCTAAGTCTCGGAATAGGATAGAAAGTGTAGTTGAGGTCAAGACTCCATGGTGATCATCATACAAAGACGAAGAAATACTCAAGGAATTTGTGGAAATTCATCGACTAAAAGGTATGTGGAGACTTGAACTTATCTATCACTCAAAAGTCTATTTACTATATCTTCTGTCTTGAGACAAAAGTCGTATTGCTATATAGACTATGATTATACACATTTTTTATTTCGAGTCGAGTTTATCTCCCTTATATATTTCTCGAAATATGTGTTGGTAAGCTTTCGCTTTGGCCAAGTTCATCTTTACTAGCGACGAAAGTCATATTAGTTTCAATTAATTGAAAATGGCTTTAACGAAAAATGGTTTGTGAATAACAACTATATAACGTCCTCTAAGAATGTTTCAATGATTGAAATGAGAGTTTAAAATATATAACCTTGGAAGGATATAAACATTGTGTAGTAACACATATGTGTGTAAGTCTGTATTCCTTCAACCAAAGTATGAGTACTTTGCTTCTCAGGAAAACCGGATCTAAAGCCCGCGTACCAGTACGCGCACCATCAGAAGTTCACGTCCCGTGAAAATATGCTGGAGTTTGTGAACTGAAAACAAACTTATTCCGGGTACTTAAGTTCGCGTACCAGTCCGCGTACTTAGGTTGGTTATTTTCTAAAAACGGTTATTCGTGAACTCAAACTTATAAAAACTAAGGAATGCATAATTGTAAACCATGGCTATAAAGTTCATGAATTGATTCGAGTGAATCAAATCGTTTTTGTTTCGATTATGTCTTGTATACTTCTATAAGATCTAAGCAATTGAACAACTCTCTAACTAGTTCATTTGAGTCATTTGAACTAGTTGTGGTAAAGAAGAATATGGTTGATATGAAAGTGCTCATATGGCTAACCATTTGGTTAACTATTGTTGAATAAACTAAATGTACATGTTTGGGTACGATTACACAAACCTATAACGTGCATTTCATTTGTGTGTAACAAGCTAAGTTTCGATCTAACGGTTGAAAGATATTAGCTTGAATCTAATCAGGTTTTCATCTAACGGTGAATATTGAATGCTTTGTTACTAATCTAACATTGATTGCAAACCCTGATTTGAAAGTCTATCTAAAGGAGAACTCTAGCAACTGGGAAACCTAATCCCCACACCTCATGTGTGATACTAGTTGTATTAGCTAGAGTCGATTCTCCTTTAACCTTAGGTTTCTTCTTGAGACCCTGTAGGTTAACGAATTGAAGACTTCATTGGGATTGTGAAGGCAGACCCAACTATATTCTCTGTAGTTGCGTGATCTGATTTTGTTGTTTCTATCGTATTTGAGTACAACCTTAAGATTGGCTTGAGATTGATTTCTCCGATAGGCAAGATATAAAAGAAGTCACACACACCTTTGACTCATCGTTTGTGATTCCGCAATATTTTCTTTCGCTAGTCAATTAAGATTATTGTGAGGTGATTGATAATTCTAGGATGTTCTTCGAGAATATAAGTCCGGGTTATCAATTGGTTCCTGTTCACCTTGATTTATCAAAAGACGGAACAAAAACTCGTAGGTATTTCTGTGGGAGACAGATTTATCTATTACCGTAGACTTTTTTGTGTGATAAAAATTTGTTTATTAAATTCTTCGAATTTGGGTCATATCAACTCTTAGTTGTGGGTGAGATTATCTAAGGGAATCAAGTGCGTAGTATCCTGCTGGGATCATAGATGTAAGGAGCGCAACTATACCTTGGACCAGTGTGAGATTGATTGGGGTTCAACTACATTCCAGACCGAAGTTAGTTTGTAGTAGGCTAGTGTCTGTAGTGGCTTAATGCAATGTGTGTTCAATCTGGACTAGGTACCGGGGTTTTTCTGCATTTGCGGTTTCCTCGTTAACAAAACTTCTGGTGTCTGTGTTATTTCTTTTCCGCATTATATTTTGTTATATAATTAAAATATCACAGGTTGAGCGTTGAATCGATCAATTGGGAAATCCAATCTTTGTTGATTGAAATTGATTGATCCTTAAAGATTGGTCTTTCGTACCATTTAAGTGATTTCTCTTGTATTCAATAAGACTCACAGATTTCTATTTGCTTGAGTAAGTATTGAATCGAGAAAGTGAGATATAACTCTTTGATATACTTTTAATAAGATTGAGTCTGATTTTCTAGTTGATTCTCTTAAAAGTATATTGGAGTTAGTCCATACAGATTGCTAAGAGAAATATCGGGTATGGTTGTTAGACCCCCCGCCTTTTCAAGTGGTATCAGAGCAGGCAAACACGTTTAAAGACCTTACAAGTCTGCGTTTGTAGCGATCTGACTCTGTAATGATGCGTCCCTCCACCGATATTGTCCCCACTTAGCCACTACGGTCATCCGACAGTGTGGGGTTTTCAACGGGCATCACTGTAGTAATCCAACAGAAATTTCCCGGATGGTCACCCATCCCTGGATTACTCTCGCCCGAACACGCTTAACTGCAGAGTTCTTTGCCAACTCTGGAGCCAATTGTGTTGAAAAGGCCTCGGTATAATGTAGATGTTCGTTGCCTCTTGTGAAACCAGTATCCGGCATAGCAGCCCAGCATACTCTCCCGCGAGAACAAGCGAACCGTCCCTAATTGTATCCCAACTAACACCGATATTGTTCTCACTTATCCACTGCGGTTATCCAGCAGTGTGGGATTTTAACGACACTACTGCGGATATCCAGCAACATCTTCCCGAGAGGTCACCCATCATGTGACTACTCCCAGCCGAGCACGCTTAACTGAGAAGTTTTTCCCACAACTCAGTCAAGTGAACCCATCAGGCCTCGGTATGATGTAGACATTCCTTGTCTCCTGTGAGAGCAGTATCTGGCATAACAACTCATCATACTCTCCCACCCAAGCACAAGAGAATGACCCCTAGTTGTATCCCAACTAACACCGATATTGTTCTCACTTACCCACTGCGGTTATCCAGCAGTGTGGGATTTTTAACGGCACTATTGCGGTTATCCAACAACAGCTTCCCAAGAGGTCACCCATCGTGTAACTACTCCCGGCCGAGCACGCTTAACTGAGAAGTTTTTTCCCACAACTCAGTCAAGTGAACCCATCAGGCCTCAGTGTTATGAAAGGACAAATCATTACTTATATTCCATTCACTGCCGAATATCGGGGTATTACAATACCACCACCTTAAATTGGAGACGTCCTCGGCTCCTGAATATACACGATCCCAGATCTCCAACGTTCCCTTCCCCTCATGAGAAGCACCTGGACCAACCCTATCCAGCGTACCTTCCCACCCTCGGCAGGTGAACCGTCGTCGGCTCTGATACCATTCCCTCCACCGATACTGTCCCCACTTAGCCACTACGGTCATCCGGCAGTGTGGGGTTTTCAACGAGTATCATTGCAGTAATCCAGCAGAAACTTTCTGGATGGTCACCCATCCCTGGATTACTCTCATCCGAGCACGCTTAACTGCAGAGTTCTTTGCCAACTCTGGAGTCAATTGTGCTGAAAAGACCTCGGTATAATGTAGATGTTCATTGCCTCTTGTGAAACCAGTATCTGGCATAGCAGCCCAGCATACTCTCCCGCGAGCATAAGCGAACCGTCCCTAGTTGTATCCCAACTAACACCGATATTGTTCTCACTTATCCACTGCGGTTATCCAGCAGTGTGGGATTTTAATGACACTACTGCGGATATGCAGCAACAACTTCCCGAGAGGTCACCCATCATGTGACTACTCCCATCCGAGTACGCTTAACTGAGAAGTTTTTCCCACAACTCAGTCAAGTGAACCCATCAGGTCTCGGTATAATGTAGACGTTCCTTGTCTCTTGCGAGAGCAGTATCTGGCATAACAACCCAACATACTCTTCCACCCAAGCACAAGAGAACGATCCCTAGTTGTATCCCAACTAACACCGATATTGTTCCCACTTAGTGTGAGATTTTTAACCGAAAAAGCGGGGGTCTAATAACACCACCCAATATTTCACTTAGCAATCTGTATGGACGAACTCCGAAATACTTTGCTAGAGAAATCAACTAGACAGTCAGACTCAATCTAGATAAAAGTATCTCAAGGAGTTAATATCTCTCTCTTGATTTGATCTTTACTCAAGCTAAAAACAATAGTGAGTCTTTATCAAATACAAGGAATACTTGGACGTTACCAAAGCCCAGTGTCCAAGGATCAATCAATATCAATCAACAACCAAAGGTTGGATTTCCAATTGATGATCACGAACACACAACCTGTATTATTTCAATTATATAAAATATAATGCGGAAAAGTAATAACACAGACACCAGAAATTTTGTTAACGAGGAAACCGCAAATGCAGAAAAACCCCGGGACCTAGTCCAGATTGAATACACACTGTATTAAGCCGCTACAGACACTAGCCTACTGCAAACTAACTTCAGACTGGACTATAGTTGAACCCCAATCAGTCTCCCACCGATCCAAGGTACAGTTGTACACCTACGCCTCTGATCCCAGCATGATACTGCACACTTGATTCCCTTAGCTGATCTCACCCACAACCAAGAGTTGCTGCAACCCAAAATCGCAGACTTGATAATAAACAAATCTGTCTCACACAGAAAAGTCTATCAAAGGATAAATCTGCCTTCCACAGATAAACCCTAGGTTTTTTTTCGTCTTTTGATATAAAATCAAGGTGAACAGGAACCAATTGATAATCCGGTCTTATATTCCCGAAGAACAGCCTAGATTAATCAATCACCTCTCTACAATCCATCCTGACTACACAAGCGGATTGTCGAGGAATCACAAATAGTGAGATGAATATGTTTCTGACTTCTTTATCTTGCCTATCGGAGAACTCTCACGATATCAAGACAATCAATTGATTGTACTCGTACGATAGAAGATGCAAGATCAGATCACACAACTACGATAAAGTAGTATCGGTCTGGCTTCACAATCCCAATGAAGTCTTTAAGTCGTTAACCTGATTTTAGAGAAGAAAATCAAAGGTTAATGGAGATCGACTCTAGTGGGAGCACTAGTATCACACATATGTGTGGGGATTAGTTTTGCACAATGCTAGATATCTCCTTTATATAGCCTTCAAATCATGGTTTTGTCTTAGTTTCAAAGCAATCCTTATTCACCATTAGATGAAAACCTGATTTAGATTCAAGCTAATATTTCTCAACTGTTAGATCGAAAACTTAGCTTGTCACACACACTTGGGTAGACGTTTACTGGGTTCGTGAAAACCATGCCCAAACGTGTACGTGTATGTTGGTTCAACATAGTAACCCAAAAGGTTAACCATATGAGCATTTCATATTAACCTTGTTATTCTTCACCATAACTAGTTCAATTGACTCAAAAGAACTAGTTAAAGAGTTGTTCAATTGCTATGAGATCTTATGTAACTACAAAAGACACAATTGAAACAAAGATGATTCGATTCGATTGAATCGGCTCATGAATATTATAGCCACAGTTTGCATAAAGCATTCCTTAGTAATTTAATGTTTCATGTTCAGAGCACATCTTTAGATCATAACCTCTTAAGTTCACAAACAAGTTCGCGGACTTAAGTTAATCGGTTGAGTTTTCCAAACTCAGCAGAAATTCTCGGAAAGAGAACTTCCGCCAGTTCGCGGACTTAGCACACAAACGAGTTTTTGGAAAATCCAGCAGAAATTCTCGGTCGAGAACTTCCGGTAGTTCGCGGACTAGGCAAGCCAATTCCACAATCCTCCGATTTCTCTTGATCAACAAATTTCGAAAACTTCGGTTCAAGGAATACATGGTTATGTAATCTAAACTCTCATTTCAATCATTGAGACATTCTCAGAGGACGCTATGTAGCCGTTATTCACATATTGATTCACGTCAGAGCAATTCTCAAAGTGATTGAAACTTTTCATGACTTTCGTCACTAGGTGAAGATAAACTTGATCAAAGCGAAACGCTTTACCAACACACGATTTCGAGATAAAAGATAAGCAATGAATGCTCAGCTCTAAATGTCAAATGTGTATGATCTAGTCTATATAGCATACGATTTTTGTCTCATAAGAAGTAGGAGATAGAGGAGATAGGAATGATAGATAAGTTCAAGTCTCCATATACCTTTTTGTTGATGAAGTTCCACGGTTCCTTGTATAGATCTTCTTTGTTGTACGATGAATCGCCATGAAGTACTTGATCTCAACTACACTTTTCTATCCTAGTCCGAGACTTAGCTATGTAGGCTAGAAATCAAGACTTATAGTTTTGATCACTAACATTGACAAACATGCTTGAGATAGCAACGCATGCGAGGTTGACCGAGCTATGCTCTAACAATCTCCCTCTTTGTCAATTTTAGTGACAAAACTATTAATACATATGGAATACAAAAAATAAAAACTTTAGTGGCTCCTATTCCTTAGTCTAATCTTCAACGTTCCTTGAAATTTTCGTCCTTCCAAGTACTCCAATGATCCCAAAGGTTATAAGTTTAGCACCATCGTTGTTGAAGATCCGTAGCTATAACAATGAGAGAAATCGAGATTCTAGATCATTATTATACAGTGTCATAGTATTATTATATAACATCAAAGTCCAATTGTATCACGACTTTAACAATAATACTACGGTGATATGTATCACTCCCCCTTAGTCAATACTCCATCTCGATCATGGAAACCACTTCCCCTTACACAATGATCCGAAAACCATATGTATTTGTAGTATGAACTACAATATTTCTCCCCTTTTTGTCAATAAAATTGGCAAAGGTACAAGAATGGGATCATAATGAAATTTCCACAAGAGACATTTCATGACCAAAAGAAAAATACATACCAACTTAATTTAGATGCAATCTAATATCCGAAGCTAACAACATTCATCAAGGAGTTTTAACATACAAGATAACCCCTATAAAATTCCACAGCCGCACTCCCCTCAAGATATTACCATTAATCACAAGTTCAAAAGAACTCTCCCCCATTTGATGTCATTCCCGAGAGAACAACAAGAGCGATCTTAATTTCGAAAGAAAAAAAAGATTTTTTATTGGACACCAAAAACCATAAGAATGATTTTCTATATCCAAAGCTCAACCAAATTAACCACAAGTAAACCCATGATTAATTCAATTGGAATACACAACTAAATCAAACCATAAAAGTGATCAATTTAATTGAAAGTGCTCAACATAAGCAAACTCACGGAACTACGACTAAGTCAATCATATGGAGATGACTAACTTAATCGTTCAAATACTCAACATAAGGAAAACCTTACGGAATATATGACTACATGAACCAAAGAACATGATAGTTTAGCCTTTCATATACTCAACACAAGAACTTGTGGAATATATGAAAACTCAACTAGATTAATTACAAGAGAACCTATAATTAATCTAATTGGAATACAAACAACCAAACTAATCACCGAAGTAATTAATTTAATTATTTTGGGCTCAACATAAGAGAACTTATGGAACCCCGACTAAGTTCATCATAGAATATGACAACCTTAACCGTACATGTACCCAACATAAGAAAGAAGACTTATGGAGTACTAACTAAATAACCAAACTAGTTGATTAATTTAGTTCCTAATGCTTGACATATAACATCTTATGGAACAACCAACAAAGCCAAGGTAAATCGACTTAGTTGTAAGGTGCTCAACATAGGACACACAATGGAACCTTCACGGTAAAACATAATAAAATGGATCAATGAAGATCAATACCGTGGATAACATACAAGGATCTATTCTATTTTCCATCATAATGACATAATAGACTTTATCCTTGTTGAACAAAAGATTTTATCCTATTTTCTATCAAATACATGATTGCATAGGCATAACTTTTGTATATGTCAAAAGTCCATTCGTCCTTTCATCAATACGAATATCGATTCATGAACGACTTTACTTTTGACTGCAATATGGGACCTTCAAGTTCACGGATGTAAACAACACATATCCCTTAAAAATATTGCAATATCACAAACCATTAAAATACTGCAATAACCATCATCCTCCAAATATTTTTAGAATTTAATAACCAATAAACCTAAACAATAACATAAGAAGATGAAAACAAAATAGCTATGTGTAGTCACAATCATCGCTATTCAAAGCACTAGTTATTCTTCCAAATAATCCAAAAAGAAGACTTACTATGCATATAAGACTCAGTTTTCCTTGATGATTTCATACCTCTGAAATGGTCCATCAAAGTAGGAGTCACTGATATCCTTGACCCTGTTGACCGTAGAGACACCATGTTCGAAAGTTAGAACGTTGACTTTTCGATCAATAGTGCGAGCATAATGACGAGCCTTTGCACAGTCAAGGTTAACTTTCTTCTGATTTTTGATCAAGATATTCTGAGTACCAAGGTTTTTCTCCTATCCATCAATCAGCTGGTTTATCTGCGATTGAAGGTTAGCCAGTTCGTTCTTAACTTCATTCTGAATACTAATCAAATCCTTGACAGATTCACCAATCCAAGTGTTATACTCTTTTCTTTCAATCATCTTCTTCTGTATAAACTCTTGACCAGAATCACATCCTTTGAGATCATCCTCAACCAAGGGGTTAACTTCTTCTTTGGGAACAGATTCCATAGTGCTCCTTTCTGAAGAAAATTGAAACACATATAAGATTTATATATGTTCTGAATGCCCTGGCTATAAATCCTAGAGTTCTTTGAGGAGATACGGGCGTTCGTGGTCCGACCAAAAACCATTGGCCCTAAAAGTGATATTGCACACTATGTAGCTTTCAAAAATCCTCCATCCCAAAATCATAGAGACAAGAAGACAAAGCGACTAGAAAGGGGTAAAACAACAAAGACAAGAGAAAAATATATCACAATACTTGAGCATCTCTCAAATCCTCATCCTTGTATCTCTCAAGTTAGACACAAGGATGGACCATTCTACTGCTAAGTAGCATAGGGAGACATAGTCTCACCATAGGTTCTGAGAGAGTAGATGTAATTTCTTTCAGGATGTCTTATTACAGCATTTCTAGTCCTTTTACTGCAGCTTCCAGGAAAAAGTGTGCGTCTAGCAGTTCTTATGGGAATCACATGCGAGAAACCTTTCTAATGACAAAGTCTAGGACCTCTAGAAATGGGTTCTAGGGGATTTTCTGAAATTCGTCTCCACACACTAGACTTAGATTTATCAGATGTGTTCTTATAAGTACATGACATAATTTCATTGGTAACACGTGGATTTACAAATGTCATGTAATGATTTCTAGGAGAGAGATCATTTTTATAAGATGCCTGGTTTCCTGTGAACGGGACCTTCACCGTAGTAGTCGTCCGACTATTTACTCCATTGACAGTAGAAAGAAGCAACTTGTGAAGTTTAGAAACAAGTTTCTTTCTAGAAAAACAATGGATAGCATAGTGATTTCCTTTTCCACAGAAGGTACAAATTCGTGGAGGAGAAGCAATAACTGGTACTTGTTTAAACTTCATAGCCACCGGAGAAGATTGTAAGTTATGAAAACTTTTCTTGACACAATCTTCTTCTGGAGAAAATTTCATTCTGTACAGTAACTCATGAGAATTAGTTTGTGTAGAAGAATTTTTATTTAAGGCAGAGTTTTCCTTTTCCAAGGAATCGCACTGTCCATGGGCTAAGACAAGCGATGCTTCAAGTTTCTCTTTCTCAACACGAAGTCTGTCTAGATCAGATGAATGCGTCTTGATCAAAAAAATTTCTCTAATTGAAACTTCTTTGACAAGATTTTCAAGATCACAAATCTTAACACACTGTATATTGTTTTCTTGAAGAAGTTTCTCAATTTCCTTAGAGAATGACCCTATAATGTTGTAGAGTACTTGCTCACGATCAATAGACCTTTCGAATTCATCCATGAGCTGTACATGATCCTTGAGATCAACAAACTCTGTAGAATTTTTTGAAATTCTGGTGAGCTCCATTTCAGCTACTTCCATTATGTCCAAAGTCTCATTGGAAGAAGAATGACCAACACATGATGGAACAGTCTTCCTACCTCGGGATTCAGAAGAATCATCTAAGGAGTGACCCTTTGAGGTATTTCCGAGACGCTTGACAAAGTTGACAGCTTTAGGAGACATTTTGGTATGCGTATGAGATCCTGTCCACAGACTCAGATTGCTACAAACACAGACTGATGAGGTATTAAACGTGTTTGCCTGCTCTGATACAAATTGAAAAAGCGGGGGTCTAACAACACCACCCAATATTTCACTTAGCAATCTGTATGGACGAACTCCGAAATACTTTGCTAGAGAATCAACTAGACAGTCAGACTCAATCTAGATAAAAATATCTCAAGGAGTTAATATCTCTCTCTTGATTTGATCTTTACTCAAGCTAAAAACAATAGCGAGTCTTTATCAAATACAAGGAATACTTGGACGGTACCAAAGACCAATATCCAAGGATCAATCAACAACGAAAGGTTGGATTTCCAATTGATGATCACGAACGCACAACATGTATTATTTCAATTATATAAAATATAATGCGGAAAAGAAATAACACATACACCAGAAATTTTGTTAACGAGGAAACCGCAAATGCAGAAAACCCCGGGACCTAGTCCATATTAAATACACACTGTATTAAGCCGCTACAGACACTAGCCTACTGCAAACTAACTTCAGACTGGACTTTAGTTGAACCCCAATCAGTCTCCCACCGATCCAAGGTACATTTATACTCCTACGCCTCTGATCCCAACATGATACTGTGCACTTGATTCCCTTAGATGATCTCACCCACAACCAAGAGTTGCTGCAACCCAAAATCGCAGACTTGATAATAAACAGATCCGTCTCTCACAGAAAAGTCTATCGAAGGATAAATCTGTCTCCCACAGATAAACCCTAGGTTTTGTTCCGTCTTTTGATATAAAATAAGGGTGAATAGGAACCAATTGATAATCCGGTCTTATATTTCCGAAGAACAACCTAGATTAATCAATCACCTCTCTACAATCCTTCCTGACTACACAAGCGGATTGTCGAGGAATCACAAACAGTGAGACGAAGATGTTTGTGACTTCTTTATCTTGCCTATCGGAGAACTATCACGATCTCAAGCCAATAAATCGATTGTACTCGTACGATAGAAGATGCAAGATCAGATCACACAACTACAATAAAGTAGTATCGGGATGGCTTCACAATCCCAATGAAGTTTTTAAGTCGTTAACCTGATTTTAGAGAAGAAAATCAAAGGTTAATGGAGATCGACTCTAGCGGGCGCACTAGTAGCACACAGACGTGTGGGGATTAGTTTTGCACAGTGCTAGATGTCTCCTTTATATAGCCTTCAAATCAGGGTTTTGCCTTAGTTTCAAAGAAATCCTTATTCACCGTTAGATAAAAACCTGATTTAGATTCAAGCTAATATTTCTCAACCGCTAGATCGAAAACTTAGCTTGTCACACACACTTGGGTAGACGTTTACTGCGTTCGTGAAAACCATTCCCAAACGTGTACGTGTATGTTGGTTCAACATAGTAACCCAAAAGGTTAACCATATGAGCATTTCATATTAACCTTGTTCTTCTTCACCATAACTAGTTCAATTGACTCAAATGAACTAGTTAAAGAGTTGTTCAATTTCTATGAGATCTTATGTAACTACACAAGACACAATTGAAACAAAGATGATTCGATTCGATTGAATCGGCTCATGAACATTATAGCCAAGGTTTGCATAAAGCATTCCTTAGTAATTTTATGTTTCATGTTCAGAGCACATCTTTAGATCATAACCTCTTAAGTTCACAAACATGTTCGCGGACTTAAGTTAATCGGTTGAGTTTTCCAAACTCCGTATAAATTCTCGGAAAGAGAACTTCCGCCAGTTCGCGGACTTAGCACACAAACGAGTTTTTGGAAAATCCAGCAGAAATTCTCGGTCGAGAACTTCCGACAGTTCGCGGACTTGGCAAGCCAATTCCACAATCCTCCCGATTTCTCTTGATCAACAAAGTTCGAAAACTTCGGTTCAAGGAATACATGGTTATGTAATCTAAACTCTCATTTCAATCATTGAGACATTATCAGAGGACGCTATGTAGCCGTTATTCACATACCGATTCACGTCAGAGGAATTCTCAAAGTGATTGAAACTTTTCATGACTTTCATCACTAGATGAAGATAAACTTGATCAAAGCGAAACGCTTTACCAACACACGATTTCGAGATAAAAGATAAGCAATGAATGCTCAGCTCGAAATGTCAAATGTGTATGATCTAGTTTATATAGCATATGACTTTTGTCTTATAAGAAGTAAGAGGTAGAAGAGATAGACTTTTGAGTGATAGATAAGTTCAAGTCTCCACATACCTTTTTGTTGATGAAGTTCCATGGTTCCTTGTATAAATCTTCGTCTTTGTATGATGAATCGCCATGAAGTGCTTGAGCTCAACTACACTTTTCTATCCTAGTCCGAGACTTAGCTATGTAGTCTAGAAATCAAGACTTATAGTTTTGATCACTAACATTGACAAACATGCTTGAGATAGCAACACATGCAAGGTTGACCGAGCTATGCTCTAACATTAACGGCACTACTGCGGTTATCCGGCAGCAGCTTCCCGAGAGGTCACCCATCCTGTGACTACTCCCGGCCGATCACGCTTAACTGAGAAGTTTTTTTCCCACAACTCAGTCAAGTGAACCCATCAGGCCTCGGTGTTATGAAAGGACAAATCATTACTTATATTCCATTCGGCCAACCACTGCCGAATATCGGGGTATTACAGACTCTATGGACATCTATCTCCATAAACGTACCACCAGTCTTCGATGGCTCAAACTACTTATGGTGGAAAATTGTTATGCGCGCTTTTCTTCAAGCTCGTGATTTTCAAACATGGGTACGTGTTGTTAATGGATATGATCCTCCGGTTAATATAGAAGGCGATGTATCTATACCAAAGGATATTGGTAGATATAGTCCATAGGAAATTCTTGCTGCAAAGCAAAATTCTGACGGCTTGAATGCTATCATACATGCCATTACCCCAGATCTACAGCACCATATGACTACATGCACTAAGTCTAAAGAATCCTGAGATATCTTAGAAACCGTATTTGAAGGAAATACCAGTGAGAAAGAAGCTAGGCTTCAAAACCTAAATTCTGATTGGGAAAACCTTCGTATGGCAGATGAAGAAACATTTGATGAGTTTAATCACAAAGTGTCTGAAATTGTTAATGCACCTTTTGCATTGGGTAAGATCATTCCTGAAAAGGACATTGTGATGAAAATTCTCAGATCAGTGCCATCTATATACGATTCTAAGAAGCATGACATCGTTGAAGGGAATAATCTCGCAACGCTATCCATAAATACACTGGTTGGGAAGATAAATATCTTTGATCATGAGCATACGTCCAAGTCTAGAAAGGATGTTGCTTTCAAAGCACTAAAGAACACTAAATTACTTGCTAAAAGTAAAAGCGTGTACATCTCTGAAGATGATCTTTCTGAGGCTAATTCATCAGATGAAGATCTTGACAAGTCAGTCTCGCTGATCACAAGACAGTTTAGGGATCTTCTGTTGAAGAGAAGTAAACGGTTCTCCAGAGATAAATCCAAGCCATCAGATAAACCTCATAATCGTGTTCCTCCTAAAAATAGGGATAATGATGAAACTGATGACAAGGATATGCCTCAGTGCTTTAAGTGTAAAGGTTTTGGTCATTTTGCTAATGAGTGTCCAAATCGAAAGAAATACACTGGTGTTGATGGTGGATTTTAGCTTAGGGTTAAAATCGTAAAACTGTACATCCAACTTGACGTCACTATGACCATTAGCACATTTATTGAATCAACATGCATATGTAAGAATTACCGGGGTACCTTTTTTTACATGGGTCATGTTCCACGGCAAAACCCTTAATATTGACTAACATCATCCATGCCAAACCCTAATTCTCATGCTACCGCGCCAAGGCATGCCAACCATGCCAGCCGCACCACTGTACCAATGGAAAACCATGCCAGCCGCACCATTATGCCAATGGAAAACCATGCCAGCCTTCCCTATGCGGCTACCAAAACGAAGGCGTGCGATGATCAACGACCACCCTTCAATCTTAGATGAAAATCCTAGCCGTCCAAGGTTGCCAAACAACGCACGGTAACCTTTGGCCCCAAACCCTAGTTTTGGCCACGCCAAACCGTGCCAAGGCATGCCATGCCACATGTGCCAATGGGATGCCAACCACCTTGTCGCGCCACGCTATACCGGCCTTCCCTATGCGGATGCCAAAACGAAGGCCTGCAACGATCAACGACCACCTTTTCATCTAAGATGCAGATCTTAGCCGTCCAAGGTTACCAGCTAATGCATGACAACTTTTGGCCCTAGTTTGGTGGCGCCTAAACAAAGCCAAAACCCTAACTTTTGGACGAGCCTAAACCAGACCATATTAAAGCCATACCGAGCAGGATTTCATGCCACTGGCTACCAAACGAAGAGTTGCAATAATCAACGACTACCTTTCCTCTTAAGATGCAAAATCTCGACCGTCTAAGGTCACCGATCCGGCAAGTCTCCCAAGCTCAACTTGCCAGACGAAAACAACATGCTACATGTTTTCCATGAAAACACTCGAGACATCAACGCATGTCACAAACTGGGGGATGCTCATTGGGTATTGGTTTGGCGATTTACAGCGTGCGGCGTACACTACGCCCGTTATAAGAAAGTATCATAAGGATGAGTCGGTTAGTAGATACAGGGAGTAATGGTGAAACACTTTCTTTTATGAAACATCAATTCCAGGCGTTACCGGTTACCACCTCCTCCCATTTACTCACCCGTTTTCCATTTCTTAATGAGACCAGAGTACGTTTCACTTCGACTTGTATAAATAGGCATTACCTATTTCCACCGAACAACAAGTTCAGGTCAGGAGCATACAACACTCAGAAAACATTTGCTAGATTTCCATCTGTTAGCTTCCCACTTTCTGATACAAGTCGTAGAAAACAACTACTCTTCCAGAATCAACTATTCTGGTTTCAACACTTTCTTCGCTTCCCTCCCCAAAACCAACCCTTCTCCTTCACTTTGTGACCTAAACAAGTCTGGAACGGCCATTTCTTGGTTTAGGCCGGATTTGTACAGATTGATCTCTCGAATCTAAAGTACTCCCTTGCAATACATTGTTTAGGGTTTAAATTCGTTTCTCACCCACACACCCGAAATTACCAAAATCAGCAGAAACCGTTTTCACCCTCAAACAATTGGCGACCACAGTGGGAGATTGATATTTCGGTCACGACGTGAGTTTTCAATCCTCGATCTCATACCTCGACCCAGACGTCAGGACAGTGGAATCAAACGATCCGCTCAGGAATCGACGACTCAGCTACCAGGCGACTCGATTACCAGTCGTAACACGGCAAGGGACGACTGGGGACTTCCGAGGGTTTAGAAGCAAACGATCCGACCAGGGATCAGCGACACGACAAGGAATGGCTTGGGACTTTCCACAGTCACGACGATGTTTCCCACAAAACTTGGTCTTACATCCGGGAGATTCCTTTTTCACAAGAAGATCTGAAAAACCGAGTAAGTCTTGCTAGACAAAATACATGGTCTACTACCTCAAGTCTTCACAGGGGAAATAAAAACCAATAGCCATATTTTCCCGTGCTTCATGCTTTCTTCTATCGCGCAACATTCACAATTCCATGACTCTCCTGGGGTACTCATGACACTTATGTTCATAACCAAACACATCATTATTCTAAAACGATTCATTCTAAATAATAATTGAAAACCCTCAGGGTAACATTTGTCTACCAACCCAAAAATTCTGGAAATCAAAACCATAAACTAGGCGTTTCATTTGCCTTTCAAAAAAAAAAACCTAAAATAAGAAGTTCAGAAGACAGAAATGCATTCAAGGAAAGTTTTTCAACAATGGATTGCTCTTCTTGGTGAAAGCCTCCTTCGTGCTTTGGAGAGCTGCCCTCTTCAGCTTCAATTTCCTGGACAACTTTTCGACTTCCGCTTCCTGCTTCTTCACCATATCCGCAGAAGGACTTTCGAATGTTTCGGCCAACAACTTTTCAACCTCAGAGAGACCTTCAACGAACCAAGGAACAATGAACTCGAAGTTTACAAACACGTCACGATGGAACCTCCAGCTCGAGACTACATCCTCAAAAACAGTATGACCTATCACGTTGCACATTTCGTCAATCGAAGACAAAGCTTCCTACACACGCTTAACCAACGGAAAGCGACTAGTAATTTTCTTGGTCGTGGCGATATGTCCGTAGCTTTCCAATATCTTAGTATATAGCGCCGCATGTTTGGATGGCACGCTAAATCCCCCGATCAACACATGATCCGGATGAGGAACCAGGTATGGAGGATTGAAAGTGGCGCACGCAAACTGCATGAAAGACAGGCAAGGGATTCCTAACGACAATTACACCTGCGGCCACTGGAGTACTCTCCATTGTCTGAGTCACAACGACGTTTTCATCTCGATCAACACCCATTTCAAGGTCACCGGTGCGGCTGCCACAGTTGGAAACAAAGTTGTATCTCCGCCAGTCTCTATCTCAGGGCCATCTTTAGAAACGGCTTCCCCCTATGATATCACGGTAATAGATATTTTCCAAAGAGAAAAGGAGGGAGGAAAGAAGAAAAAACATGCGGGAGACTCACTGATTCGCTTTCAGACCGACTAGAGGAAGATTCAACACTGTTGTCGGAAGAACTACTCTCGCCATCACTGGACTCTGAACTGTCATCCTTCTCGGGTCCCCCATCGCCATGGATAGGCTCAACACCACCACCCTCAGTCTCGAGAAGCGATGTTTTCTGACTACTCGCAAGTTTGGTAAAGACGTTCACGCTGCTGCTACAAAGACGGATACTCAGAAAAGAAACAAGGATATACACGATCCAACTAAAGTCAAGAGGAAAATCATACATACCCGCATATTGGACGAACTGAAAGTCGCTAGGGCTGTCGAAACTGACTGGGAACCATCTGCATGTCTTTTAGATCTTCGCTCCTTCACTTGAGGACTATCCGCATTCGGGCTAACGAATTTTCGCTTGGGCGGAGAAGGATCCCTCAGCAGTGGATGATCCGCTAAAACCGCAGAAAAGGCTTACTGCGACGGTTTTCTACCACATCATTCACGAATCCATGGAAAACAAGAAACTCATCCTGCCAAAATATGTTATATTTTGAGGTTGTTGATGGATTTCGTTACGCAAGCAGGAAAGGGAGATTTTTACCCGACACAAGAACAGCAGCATCGAGAACAGTTGGCAACGAAACTTCTAGAACAACCGGCTGACGAACAAGTGGGACCCCTTAGTCAAAACCCACATGCCGAGACGCCCTATCGATATTGTAAGAGACTGCTTTGCAAGATCCTCGAAAGAAAGACGTCACATGACCGGGCGTGCAGCTTCGCATGAACACCATCTCTCCAATACTCATATCCTCTTTATAAGAAGACAAAGACATGCTCGGAGCAGGAGAAAAGGTACGTATCTGAGTTATGGACGCATGCACCGGAGCCCATGGACGAAAATTGACTGTGTGCGAGTTGTCAAGGAATCCAACCAGGTTCGAACCAATCTTTGGGCGCCTATTCGACCAGCGCAGTATTCTAGAGCCACCCCAAGACTCGGGAAGTACGGCCAACGATTTTGGAGCATACCTTTCGAAGTGCTCCCACAACCACGCTTGGAGAAATGCGACATGAATATACGAATCCACTTTCATGTAACCATTTGAAGCGCACATATCCGCGACCAGCTGATCCAAGTGTGTGTACAGAGAACCAAGAAACAAGCCGCCAATAGGGAAAACGACACCTTTTGCCAATTTTATGGCAAACTTGATAAGTTCCTGTCTTATCTCCTTCTTACCCGAGCCGTCATCGAAAACATCTCTGGATAACCAAAGAGCCAAGAACGCAGCGACATGAAGCGTACTATTCTTCTGATTCGGCTCCAACTCATCGGGAAACCACTGAGACACCCACCAGCCATAGAAGCAACCATAGCGGCGCGCATTTCTTCTTCATCTGCAGACAATTTGACATCGAGGTTTCCTATTATGGGAAGGTTCAGCAACACGGCCGCGCTCCCTAAGGAGATAATCATTTCACCCCACCTGCATATGGCCGTGTGAGTGTCTGGACACCATCTGGAAATAAAAGTAACCAATCCTGGAATATCTTTCCTAATTTGAAGCACTGCGGAAGCCGCGACAGCATCAATGATCTGCGCCTTGGTCAAACTGGCTTTTACACATTCCTGGCTCATCATGAATCGCATCCATTTCTCAAAGGGACGCAACAAACTCACAGAGATTTTAAAGTCAATAGGAGAAGCATCTGAAGATAAAACCTTATTAAACCTCCTGGCCGAACCGACCGGGCCTCTCCTTCACTTTCCGGACCAGTCAGAAGAATCGATATATACTTGGGATGATTTCTCCTAATCGTGGCGGACGTTGTAAAGAACTTATCATCTATGTTTGGCTTGGAATTTCCAACATATTTCAGTACGGTAGAACTTTTCTCAAATGACATCTTAACGAAAATTCTCTCATGCTACTTCCACCTTCGAAATAAATATAATAGAACAATACGAAGAGAAATTATTACGGAAAGTGCATATAAATTATTTTATCAGACACAGGAGATCCATCCTGGACGCAAGCCAATTTGTTTCAAAGTCATAATGCGCATAGGCAAAGAAATGAGGACTGTCAGACCCTGCATCACCACCTCATGCCAAGGCCGTACCCTGCAGCGGGAAATTCGCGCCCGAGGAGAGGCGCCCCACCACGGGAACCATACACACGGCCACACCAGGAAAAGGGAGTAAACCTTAGAAGCTATGTTTTCACGGGAAGGGAACGCCAATTACCAGCTCATGCATGCCTACTTTGCACGGTAATTGAGGCGGCCAACATCACTACGGTACCTAAATGTTACTACAAGTTCGTGCAAAGCATACCTACGGCTAGGATTCATAACAACGCAGAAGGACAATATTTCTACAAGTTCATGAAAAGGTACGCCTACAGCTAGGGTTTTCCCTAACACAAATTTTTTTTTAAGAAAAGCAAGTTAAAGAGGAAGTGTTGGGAGACATACCTGGAATTCGCTCGTCCGCTTTACTGTTACCACACGGCCAGAATAAAAAAAAAAGGTGTAAAATAAAAGGAGAGGCCGACCCTCCTTTTATAGGCGTGATACTTGGGAGTTTGAATAAGGAAAGGACTTCCTATTTGAGTCAAGTAAAGAAAAGAGGCAATCGGGCCCGCGAAGACAAATCACCATGCCAAGAGCGCCCACGCCATTGCCTTGGCCCTACACGCCAAACCGTGCATGCTTTGCCTCACAAAACCGTGTCATGCCTTGCACCACCGTCTGCGCATGCTTTGCCTCACCAAATCGTGTCATGCCTTGCACCACCGTCCGCGCATGCTTTGCCTCACCAAACCGTGTCATGCCTTCCGCCATCGTGCCGCGCAATGAATTGCCACACCAACACCAAAAAACTCGCCAAGCCAGCGTCACGATTTTCCCTAACCCAGCCAAGGTGATGCATGGCCAGACTAAGCCGACAATTTTCATCTCACCACTCCACGGTCTGCACCATCAGTACAATTTATGCAAGGCCGCCAACACAGGAATTAAAAACTCTCTTTACCTCTCGAATAAGGTTAGTCGGACATTCCTTACCATCTTATCACGACTTGTTGTTTCAATTTTTTGTCCTAGCCTGTCACCATCTTATGCTTACCTCGCAACAATGCTCCTGTTCCGAGATAAGCAGGGGACTTAATTTTGATGGTGGTTTTTAACTTAGGGTTAAAATCGTAAAACTGTATATCCGACATGACATCACTATGACCATTAACACATTTATTAAATCAATCAGCATGCCTACGTAAGAATTACCGGGGTACCTTTTTTTACATGTGTCATGTTCCATGGAAAAACCCTTTAATATTGACTAACATCATCCATGCCAAACCCTAATTCTCATGCTACCGCGCCAAGGCATGCCAACCATGCCATCCACACCACTGTGCCAATGAAAAACCATGCCAGCCACATCTCCGAGCCAAGGCATGCCAACCATGCCAGCCGCACCACTGTGCCAATGGAAAACCAAGCCAGCCACATCTCCGCGCCAAGGCATGCCAACCATGCCAGCCGCACCACTGTGCCAACGGAAAACCATGCCAGCCACATCTACACGCCAAGGCATGCCAACCATGCCAGCCGCACCACTGTGCCAATGGCAAACCATGCCAGCCACATCTTCGCGCCAAGGCATGCTAACCATGCCAGCCGCACCACTGTGCCAATGGTAGACCACGCCAGCCATGCTGTCCGCACCATGCACCAATGACATGCCAAACCCTTGGCCCTAGCAATGTTGGCCGCACCATGCGCCAATGGCATGCCAAACCCTTGGCCCCACCATGCCAAGCCGTCCAAACCCTTGGCCCCACTATGCCAAGTGTCACATGCCCATTTAATCTCCTAAAATTTTCATGGGACATGACCGGCAATGATTGTGGTTCAGTGAATCATCTTCACCCATAATCACTCAGCCTTGCACACTTGCATCAAAGTATGCATCTGCCTTCACTCATAAGGCATTGCACAACAGAAGTCTTACATGCCCCCATAAGCATAAGAGGTTCTTCCATGCATCAAACCAATTGACAAACTCTCACAAACCAGCAACATAATGAACACAAAGAATACTGCAACAAACCCTTTTTATTGCACTAAAGGAAGATTACAAAACTCGTCCATCACATGGACCAAAACATGCCATTCACCCTCTTGGTGAATGCCTAAAACTCTCCCTACATTAGTGGTTCTTCTCTCAATTGAACAACACTAAACTTATTGATCCCTAAGTTATTTATACAAGATTATGATCAGGCCAAAACTTATGTGCAACCGCTTGCACATCCTACAGACAGCCACATGTCCACCTCATGCCACACTTGTGATGAGGCCAAAACTTCTGTGCAACACTAACTAACTAGCTTCTTTTGATTTGTGCCACCTCATGCCACACTTTTTCCAAACGGTTTTGGACACTCTCATATGGTTATAAACTCACTTCATAACCGTTCAACTTTGTCTCACACCTTTGGCATGCTTTCAAAGCCAATAACCAACACTTGAGCTATAATGTGCCACTTTTACGCCAACTTGATGCACCACTGCATAAGGCCCTGATCTGAACTTGCTAAGACGCCTTAGTTAATCCAAATTCATGCCAACATGATTTCCAATTGATGCCAATATGTGCCATATACTCATATGAGTTATTCTTGCTTTACTTAGCCAACTTGCTTGACAATAGTAATGCGCACTCTCGCATTACTAGCTTGTTTGCATTGCTCAAACTTTGGCCTGCCTTGAACTAATGCATAGATTAATCCTTAGTCTATCCTACATGCTTGTATCGTCCTTGAGTTTCGGCCAACTCAACTCCACGGACATGCCAACATGCCACCTCGCATGTTTCATGTTGCATCTTGCAACTTTGGCTTTGTCTTGCCTTCTACTTAGTGAAGCTTCATTGTGTCGGCCAATAGCTTCATTACTTAGCCAAATACATTTACAATGTAGTGCCACCCTTTCACTTCATTGGCCCTGCGGGGTTATGCCATTCTTAGCACTTGACAGTTTACGCAGTGTCGCACCATCCTGGTTGCACACTGACTTGGCCTGCAACTCTGTAACGCGTAATCATTATGCGCCACTTGCATCCCTGTCATAGACCTCCCCCACCTAATGTGTTAAACATCCTCGTTGAATGCAACCAAGTATACTCAATATACTTGTTCTCTGGCCTTGTACGCTTCTGAGCCCTTCTCAGAAATCAGCAAACTTTTCTTGGCCTTTAACCTTGCCAAAACTTTTCTTCCTAGTACCATGTGGCATCACTTAGCTTACTGCCTTTTGATTGATCCTACTGACTTGCACTGTTGTTGTCACGTTGTCCTACGCTCCAACTCCCACTACAATCGCATATCAATACCCAAATGCTTTTGTGATCTATCGCGCCATGCATTTTCAGAACTCTTTCTGAAATATCGACAATACTAATCTTTTGGATAACCCTAAACCAATGGTACTCATTCGATCGCATCCGCATCAAAAATATTTTCTTCAAGCCATTCCGTGCCTAAGTGTACACGCCAAACAACCAACATATCGCCATGATATACATAACTTAGCTTACTGCCTTCAATTCCGACTGACATTGCACTCTTGCAATTCAACAAGCCTTACTGTAGACTAAATGTTCTTCAATCGTATGCGCTTACGCCAAATCATGCCATGCCTTAAGGTATGCATGCTATGATTCCATACCACTCTGGTATGCGCCACAATCCATAGCCTTTGCTGTCTTCAGCAATGCAACAAAATTTACACTAGATTTGACCTCCAAATCATATTGTAAATTATGCCTCCTAGCTTCGCACCATTTGTATGCCAAAGAACCAGCACCTTGCTGTTCTTTGCTTGCATTGTCACTACATCTTGATTGAAATGCATGACTTTAGCCATGACTTAGGCCTGGGTTTTTACGGTTGTCTCACTAGACTAGGTTCCTCTTCACGCGCCTTTGAAACCCGCACTTTAAGCATCACTTGCTCTTTCAAACTGCTACGCTTTAACGTGGCGGAAAAACAACATCATGTTCTTCCTAACAATGAGTTACTCTTAACTCATATACTTGATGGACTTACATATTCATTCTTGCTGCATTACTCCATGCCTTCGATGCCAAATGCCTTCGCACTTCCACATAACTCTCAACAACAAACTCGACTATGCCACCAACTCTTCTATTTTCTTATTTAACTTTCGACGTCTTATATTGCATATTTTGGCTTAATATGATGTGTAGAATCTTCCACGCGAACTAGATTTACTTTGAACGAAAGAGGCAAGATCTTTCACTTCAAATACCCTCATTCACTACTACCTTACATAGAGAGACTTCATTCCAACACCAAGGTACACTCGACCCAAACTGAAAGTATACTCAAATTTGAGCAAATACTCGCGCCAACTAATTGCAACTCGTAAGACCTAACAAGTCTTGCAATACTGACTTCATCTTCACTTCTAAGGACCAAAAGAAGCGAGACAGCACCTACTGTCCCCAATGTAGCAATTCACTTTGCCACATGCACTCTCCCAACTATCAACGTTCTTAAGCAACTCCCATAACGAAGCACAATATAATTGACACTTAATTGAATACTCCTTTTAGACTGATGCTATCATTTTTCTTTAGCTTTCATGAAGATTTCTTCAATAATGGCCACATGCCATCTTTATGCATCACCACTACTTTTTCCTTCTTCTCCATGCATCCACAATTCGCCTAACTTGCATCTCCAACCGCATCATGCATCTTGGCCATGCCCAAATCTCCTTTGGCGCATGCTACTGTTGCATGCATGCTATTCCAATTAGCACCCAAATCTTGACACAAACTTGTGCACCTTTGCACAACTGGAACGGACTCAACTTGGTGATTCTGAGCATCACCGTAGAACTCAGCAAAGTCATATTACTCAATGAATTCCGCGGATAAACACTTTGGACAGTTGCAAACAAGGCCATAGTCCTTGCAAATGAGGCACCACTGCCTACGTTCCATGAAGCAAGAATGCCGCATTCTTCTTCAAACTTGGAACCCATTTTTACTGCCCATGCACATCTGGCAACTCTTGTCTTTCTCCTTCCCCAAAATCAGCTTTGTAGCAATACTGATTTGTAGTTGACAAGAACATCCGCTTGTGGTTATGATAAAATGCAGGTCTTTGGAAACCCTTGTCCAAGCATACTGATCCCACTAAAAAACCAGGTGCAAACACACTCCTTGTGTGCATCTAGCATCAACGAATGACTCTTTGCAAACGCAAGACCGTGGTGTATCGTTTTTCCCCTAACTTACGCTTCTGTCTTCAGCCTTTCCATAAGCTTTATGCTAGATAAGAATTGTACATCCAATTCTTCGTTTATGGCATCACATTGCCACAAAAATGCTGGTTCACAACCATACTTTGCATTACCACCAAGGTACATGCATTCGAGAGAGATAACTTTAATCTTCCATCCAACTGGCTATGATGACAACACCTTTAATCTATCTCATAGACATGTTCTTCGTCTACTTTGCTAATGCAAAGGCCATCAACTTCTTTGAGTTTTGGAATTTTCGCAAAATTCCCATTACCACACATGTAATGTACTCGCTACTGATAACACTACGAAATTATGCATTCCCAATGCATCATCTTCGTATACTTGTGAGAAACATGGACTTTAACACCTGACTTGCACCATAGAAGTCAGCATACTCCTTAGTTTTGTCATGCAATCACTTGAAAACCCGATTTTCAATGATTCTTGCACGTTCGTCTAACACTTTGGGATGGAATTTTGACACCTTTGTCATAAACTTTCTTAGCATGTTGCTACTTCAAGCTTCAAAGTTCAACTGATCTTTCCACACAAGGCCAACTTCTTCTAGTCTCCATACTAGCGAAACCCAAACAATTCACCATTGAATTTGACAAACAAATGACACAAACTTGAGTAAAAGAGAGAAAAATCAGCAACTGTGTCCCCTAACACAGCCCTGATACCGGCCGTCACATGCCCATTTAATCTCCTTAAATTTTCATGGGACATGACCGACAATGATTGTGGTTCACCCATCTTCACCCACAATCACTCAGCCTTTCACACTTGCATCAAAGTATGCATCTGCCTTCACTCATAAGGCATTACACAACGGAAGTCTTTTCTTCTTTCTCTCTAACTCATCACGCCCCCATAAGCATAAGAGGTTATGTCATGCATCAAACCAATTGAAAAACTCTCACAAACCAGCAACATAATGAACACAAAGAATACTGCAGCAAACCCTTTTTATTGCACTAAAGGAAGATTACAAAACTCGTCCATCACATGGACCAAAACATGCCATTCACCCTCTTGGTGAATGCCTAAAACTCTCTCTACATTAGTGGTTCTTCTCTCAATTGAACAACACTAAACTTATTGATCCCTAAGATATTTATACAAGCTAATGATCAGGCCAAAACTTATGTGCAACCGCTTGCACATCCTACAGACAGCCACATGTTCACAGGTAGTTATCCTAACCGCATAAAGTGCGCATAACTAACTAGCCTCTTCTAATTTGTGCCACCTCATGCCACACTTGTCCCAAACGGTTTTGGACACTCTCATATGGTTATAAACTCACTTCATAACCGTTCACCTTTGTCTCACACCTTTGGCATGCTTTCAAAGCCAATAACCAACACTTGAGCTATAATGTGCTACTTTTACGCCAACTTGATGCACCACTGCATAAGGCCCTGATCTGAACTTGCTAAGGCGCCTTAGTTAATCCAAATTCATGCCAACATGATTTCCAATTTATGCCAATATGTGCCATATACTCATATGAGTTATTCTTGCTTTACTTAGCCAACTTGCTTGACAATAGTAATGCGCACTCTCGCAATACTAGCTTGTTTGCATTGCTCAAACTTTGGCCAGCCTTGAACTAATGCATAGACTAATCCTTAGTATATCCTACATGCTTTTATCGTCCTTGAGTTTGGCCAACCCAATTCCACGGACATGCCAACATGCCACCTCGCATGTTGCATGTTGCATCTTGCAACTTTGGATTTGTCTTGCCTTCTACTTAATGAAGCTTCATTGTGTCGGCCAATAGCTTCATTACTTAGCCAAATGCATTTACAATGTAGTGCCACCCTTGCACTTCATTGGCCCTGCGGGGTTATGCCATTCTTAGCACTTGACAGTTTACGCAGTGTCGCGCCATCCTGGTTGCACACTGACTTGGCCTGCAACTCTGTAACGCGTAATCATTATGCTCCGCTTGCATCCCTGTCATACCAAGCCATCCGCACCATTCTGCCTTGTCCCCACTATGCCAAGCCGTCCGCACCATTCTGCCTTGGCCCCACTATGCCAAGCCGTTCGCACCATTCTACCTTGGCCCCACCATGCCAAGCCGTCCAAACCCTTGGCCCCACTATGCCAAGACGTCCTCGCCATTTGCCTTGGCCCTACCATGCTGTCCTTCCCTATGCGGCTACCAAAACGAAGGCGTGCGACGATCAACGACCACCCTTCAATCCTAGATGCAAATCCTAGCCGTCCAAGGTCGCCAGACAACACATGGTAACCTTTGTCCCAAAACCCTAGTTTTGGCCACGCCAAACCGCGCCAAGGCATGCCATGCCACATGTGCCAATGGCATGCCAACCACCTTGTCGCGCCATACCATGATGGCCTTCCCTATGCGGCTACCAAAACGAAGGCGTGCGACGATCAACGACCACCCTTCAATCCTAGATGCAAATCCTAGTCGTCCAAGGTCGCCAGACAACGCATGGTAACCTTCGGCCCAAAACCCTAATTTTGGCCACGCCAAACCGTGCCAAGGCATGCCATGCCACATGTGCCAATGGCATGCCAACCACCTTGCCGCGCCATACCATGCCGGCCTTCCCTATGCGGCTACCAAAACGAAAGCGTGCGACTATCAACGACCACCCTTCAATCCTAGATGCAAATCCTAGCCGTCCAAGGTTTCCAAACAACACACGGTAACCATTGGCCCCAAACCCTAGTTTTGGCCACGCCAAACCGTGCCAAGGCATGCAATACCACATGTGCCAATGGCATGCCAACCACCTTGTCGCGCCACGCCATACCAGCCTTCCCTATGCGAATGCCAAAATGAAGGCCTGCAACGATCAACGACCACCTTTTCATCTAAGATGCAGATCTTAGTCGTCCAAGGTTACCAGCTAATGCATGACAATTTTTGGCCCTAGTTTGGTCGCGCCTAAACAAAGCCAAAACCCTAACTTTTGGACGCGCCTAAACCAGGCCATATTAAAGCCATACCGAGTAGGATTTCATGCCACTGGGTATCAAACGAAGGGTTGCAATAATCAACGGCTACCTTTCCTCTTAAGATGCAAAATCTCGACCGTCGAAGGTCACCGAGCCGGCAAGTCTCCCAAGATCGACTTGCCAGACGACAACAACATGCTACATGTTTTCCATGAAAGCACTCGAGACATCAACGCATGTCACAAACTGGGGGATGCTCATTGGGTATTGGTTTGGCGGTTTACAGGGTGCGGCGTACACTACGCCCGTTATAAGAAAATATCATAAGGATGAGGCGGTTAGTAAATACAAGGAGTAATGGTGAAATGCTTTCTTTTATGGAACATCAATTCCAGGCGTTACCGGTTACCACCTCCTCCCATTTACTCTCCCGTTTTCCATTTCTTAATGAGACCATAATACGTTTCACTTCGACTTGTATAAATAGGCATTACCTATTTCCACCGAACAACAAGTTCAGGTCAGGAGCATACAACACTCAGAAAACATTTGCTAGCTTTCCATCTGTTAGCTTCCCACTTTTTGATACAAGTCGTAGAAAACAACTACTCTTCCAGAATCAACTATTCTGGTTTCAACACTTTCTTCGCTTCCCTCCCCAAAACCAACCTTTCTCCTTCACTTTGTGACCGAAGCAAGTCTGGAACGGCCATTTCTTGGTTTAGGTCGGATTTGTACAGATTGATCTCTCGAATCTAAAGTACTCCCTTGCAGTACATTGTTTAGGGTTTAAATTCGTTTCTCACCCACACACCCAATTACCAAAATCAGCAGAAACCGTTTTCACCCTCAAACAACTGGGAACAAAGGTCTTGCTGCAACTCTTGATGAAATGTTTGATCACTATGATTCCAATGAAGACGAAAAATCAAGTGTTGCACTTCTGTGTGAAAATATTTATTTTCATAATTGCAGCACTACATACATCAATCTCGATATTCTTCCAGAAGAAAACTCAACCAATCTGGAAGATAAAATTGACCTTTCTATTGGAAACTCTGTGTGTAACGTTTTAGGTACTACTGTGTGTTTAGCAGCTTGCACATCTCAGATGCCTGAATTATATCCAAAATTGACGTGCTCATATTGTTCACTCAAAGTTCATGAACTATCAAAGTGTTACAAGTACAAACACAAATTGAAACATGTCAACAAACTTCAACGAAGAGCAAATCGATTAGCAAGCAAGCTTAAACTTGCTCAAAAGACCGCTGAAGTATGTAAGATATTATCTTTGTCTAAGAAGTTAGTTTCCAAGGATAAAACAAGACCATTAGAGATGAAAGTATGGTCCAATCGTTTTGATAGACATAGGTCTATGGATTCCTCTCAAAAGGAACAAGGTGGACAGATTGTTGTTCACCACAACACAACTTGATTGTGTTGTTTTGTGTATCTTGTCTCATGTGCCTGATCGAAAGAGACAAGGTTGTGCACCTCTCAGGCTTTAGAAAAATTTTGTTTTCTTCTTTTCTTAGTTTTGTTTTTGAAATCCCTGTCTATCAATAAAGGAGGGTTATTCTCGAAAATTCTACTCTTTCTAGGGTTCAGAGTTGTGCGTGCACGAACCTGTTAAAGGTTGCGTAACCTACATTCTTTTTTCATTCTCTGAAACTCTTTCCAAGACTACTTGTTGAGTTTAAATTGTGATTTCCTCTCACAAACCCATATTCTTATGGATACTCCAAGCATCATGTCGCCTGATGGAAAAGAGGTTAATATGATTGTTAAGCCACCAATCATGAAGGAAAAAGAGAAATCTCTGATGCCTTCAACTTTGAAAAGAAAAAGAAGGAATGTGAGGAAGACAAGAGTTGGTCCTTCAAATTCTCAGAAGTTTTATGATGTTCTTGAAGAGTTAAAGGAGACAAGGAAGGAGATTCAATAGATAAAGCTTTTGTGCTTAAGACTCATGAGATTCAGAAGGCCCTGGTTCGACATCAATCAAGAAGGTTTATTGATATTATCTCCTATCTTCATGAACCTTATGTCCCAATGGCTGTTGACGACAAGGAGTTCGGGGACGATAAAGAATTCTTCAAAGGTCTTAACATCTAGTAAATCTTCTTATGAGAATTTTATTTCTTGTGTTCTAGGAAGAATAACTAGTTTTTGGAATAGCCATTATTGTGATTACACATAGCTATGTCTAATGTTTTCATCTTCATTGTTTTTAGGTTTATTTGTTTAAATTCTAAAAAATTGTTTGGAAGATGTTTTTTGCAGTATTAATCTTTATGGTTTTATATATTGCAAATATGTTATGGGATATGTGTGTTTGCGTCCGTGAACTATGATTGTCCCATACTTTGTCAAAAGTTAAGTCTTTCGTATATCGATATGCATGTATTGACAAAAGAATGAATGAACTTTTGAAATTACAAAAGTTAAAGCCTTTTATGTCATATTTTGATGGAAGAAAGGATAAAACTTTTGTTTACGAGGATTACGTCTATTGTATGTCATTGTGTAAATAGTGATGGAAAATATGATGAATCCTTTTCTATTCTGCAGTATTTGGTCGATCTCCGATCCACATTTTTGTGCATATACTGTGTTTGTTCCATAAGGTTTCTTATGTTGAGCACAACCGACTGGGTTGATCATTATCTTATGATTAACTTAGTTGTTACTCTGTAAGGTTTCCTATGTCGAGCATAACCAACTAAATTAATCATTCTTTTTTGGTTCCTTTAGTTGTTGCTCCGTAAGTTCTCTTATGTTGAGCATTTCCAATTAAATTAGTCATGCGTTTTCTTGTGGTTAATTTAATTGAGTTTTTTTGGATTTAAATTCATATTCGTATGTGATTTGTTATGTCCAAAGAAATCCTTCTTTTCTTGTGAAATTAAGGTCGCTCTTGTTGTTCTTTCGGGAATGACATTTTATGGGGGAGAGTTCTTAATTTAACTTATGCTTAATTGCCAAATCTTTGTGGGGAGTGCGTTTGTGGGATATTATAGGGGTTATCTTGTATTTTTATAAACTCTTTGATGAAAACATTTAGCTTCGGCTTTATGATTGCATCTAAAAATTTGATATGTGCTTGCCTTTGGTCATGAAATGTCTCTATGGAAATTTCGTTAGGATCCCACTAGTTTTCGTACCTTTCCAATTTTATTGACAAAAAGGGGGAGAATTAATGTGTAGATGACACTACAAACACATATGGTTTTCGGATCATTATGTAATGGGGAGTGGTTTCCATGTGAGATGGAGTATTGACTAAGAGGGAGTAATACATATCACCATAGTATTGTTGTCGAAGTTGTGATATAATTGAACTTTGATGTTGTGTAATAATACTATGGCACTGTGTATCAATGATTGAGAATTCGTATTTTCTCATTGTTATAGATATGGATTTTCAACAACGATGATGCTAAACTTACAACCTTTGGAATCATTGGAGTACTTGGAAGTGACGAAGATTTCGAGTAATATTGAAGAACCAAGGAGATCAGACATGTGGAAGAGAAGCTACAAAGTTTATTTATTTATTTTGTATTCCATATGTATTGATAGTTTTCTCACTAAAATTGACAAAGGGGGAGATTGTTAGAGCACTGCTCGGTCAAACTCGCATGCGTTGCTATCTCAAGCATGTTTTTCAATGTTAGTGATCAAAACTATAAGTATTGATTTCTAGTCTACTATTAGCTAAGTCTCGGAGTAGGATAGAAAGTGTAGTTGATCTCAAGACTCCATGGCGACCATCATATAAAGACGAAGAACTACTCAAGGAACTTGTGGAACTTCATCGACTAAAAGGTATGTGGAGACTTGAACTTATCTATCACTCAAAAGTCTATCTACTCTATCTCCTATCTTGAGACAAAAGTCGTATTGCTATATAGAATATGATTATACACATTTGCTATTTCGAGCCGAGTTTATCTCGCTTATCTATTTCTCGAAATATGTGTTGGTAAGCTTTCGCTTTGGCGAAGTTCATCTTTACTAGTGACGAAAGTCATATTAGTTTCAATTACTTGAAAATGGCTTTGACGAAAAATGGTTTGTGAATAACAACTACATAACGTCCTCTAAGAATGTTTCAATGATTGAAATTAGAGTTTCGAATATATAACCTTGGAAGGATATAAACATTGTGTAGTAACACATATGTGTGTAAGTCCTTATTCCTACAACCAAAGTATGCGTACATTGCTTCTCAGGAAAACCGGAAATAAAGTCCGCGTACCAGTACGCGCACCATCGGAATTTCACGTCCCGTGAAAATCTGCTGGAGTTTGTGAACTAAAAACAAACTTATTCCGGGTACTTAAGTTCGCGTACCAGTCCGCATACTTAGGTTGGTTATTTTCTAAAAACGGTTATTCGTGAACTCAAACTTATATAAACTAAAGAATGCATAATTGCAAACCGTGGCTATAAAGTTCATGAATTGATTCGAGTGAATCAAATCGTTTTTGCTTCGATTGTGTCTTGTATACTTCTATAAGATCTAAGCAATTGAACAACTCTCTAACTAGTTCATTTGAGACATTTGAACTAGTTGTGGTAAAGAAAAATATGGTTGATATGAAAGTGCTCATATGGATAACCGTTTGGTTAAATATTGTTGAACCAACCAAATGTACATGTTTGGGTAAGGTTACACAAAGCTAAAACTTGCATTTCATTTGTGTGTAATAAGCTAAGTGTCGATCTAACAGTTGAAAGATATTAGCTTGAATCTAATCAGGTTTTCATCTAACGGTGAATATTGAATGCTTTGTTACTAAGCTAACATTGATTGCAAACCCTGATTTGAAAGTCTATATAAAGGAGAACTCTAGAAACTGGTAAACCTAATCCCCACACCTCCTGTATGATACTAGTTGTATTAACTAGAGTCGATTATCCTTTAACCTTAGGTTTCTTCTCGAGACCCTGTAGGTTAACGACTTGAAGACTTCATTGGGATTGTGAAGCCAGGCCCAACTATTTTCTATGTAGTTGCGTGATCTGATCTTGATGTTTCTATTGTATTTGAGTACAATCGTAAGATTGGATTGAGATTGATTTCTCCGATAGGAAAGATATAAAATATGTCACAAATACCTTCGTCTCATCATTTGTGATTCCACAATATCTTCTTTCGCTAGTCGATTAAGATTATTGTGAGGTGATTGATAATTCTAGGTTGTTCTTCGGGAATATAAGTTCGGGTTATCAATTGGTTCCTGTTCACCTTGATTTATCAAAAGACAGAACAAAAACTCGTAGGTATTTCTGTGGGAGACAGATTTATCTATTACCGTAGACTTTTCTGAGTGATACAGATTTGTTTATTAAAGTCTTCGACTTTGGGTCGTAGCAACTCTTAGTTGTGGGTGAGATCATCTAAGGGAATCAAGTGCGTAGTATCCTGCTGGGATCAGAGACGTAAGGAGCGTGACTGTACCTTGGATCAGTGTGAGATTGATTGGGGTTCAACTACAGGTCCAGACCGGAGTTAGTTTGTAGTAGTCTAGTGTCTGTAGAGGCTTAATACAGTGTGTGTTCAATCTGGACTAGGTCCCGGGGTTTTTCTGCATTTGCGGTTTCCTCGTTAACAAAACTTCTCGTGTTTGTGTTATTTCTTTTCCGCATTATATTTATTTATATAATTGAAATATCACAGGTTGTATGTTGAATCGATCAATTGGGAAATCCAACCTTTGGTTGTTGATTGAAATTGATTGATCCTTGAACATTGGTCTTTGGTACCGTTCAAGTGATTTCTCTTGTATTCAATAAGACTAGAAGATTTTTATTTGCTTGAGTAAGTATTGAATCGAGAAAGTGAGATAATACTCTTTGATATACTTTTAATAAGATTGAGTCTAACTGTCTAGTTGATTCTCTTAAAATTATATTGGAGTTAGTCCATACAGATTGCTAAGCGAAATATTGGGTGTGGTTGTTAGACCCTTTTTTTTTTCACTTCTTGTACGTAATTCTTAATACCTTTTTCACAGAAAATGTTTAGACCTTGTTCTTTTTCGGAGAGGTCTAATTAGTTCCTTAGAATTTAACTTTTTCGGAGAGGAATTGAGTTTTTTACTTACCTCAGGAGAATTAGAATTTTGAACAAGTTTGAGCTTGTTTGCTAATTGATTTGCTCTCCGTTGAAGTTTATTGAGATATCTTATTTTATGTTTGTATTTGTAACACATAAGGAGTTCATGACCCGTAAAATTACATTAAGAACATGTCAATGTGGAGGACGGTTCAGACAGCATAGCTGAGCATGCTGCTAAACAAAATGAGGTACCTAAAACATGTGAAATAGAATTTTTAGTAGACAGGGAAAAATCTGTTAGAGCATAGCTCGGTCGACCTCGCATGCGTTGCTATCTCAAGCATGTTTGTCAATGTTAGTGATCAAAACTATGAGTCTTGATTTCTAGCCTACATAGCTAAGTCTCGGACTAGGATAGAAAAGTGTAGTTGAGCTCAAGGACTTCATGGAGATTCATCATATAACGCCGAAGATCTACTCAAGGAACCGTGGAACTTCATCAACAAAAAGGTATGTGGAGACTTGAACTTATCTATCACTCAAAAGTCTATCTCTTCTATCTCATACTTCTTATGAGACAAAAGTCGTATGCTATATAGACTGGATCATACACATTTGATATTTCGAGCCGAGTATATCTCGCCTATCTACATCTCGAAATCATGTGTTGGTAAAGCGTTTCGCTTTGATCAAGTTTATCTTCACCTAGTGACGAAAGTCATGAAAAGTTTCAATTACTTTGAGAATTGCTCTGACGCGAAACGGTCTGTGAATAATGGCTGTATAACGTCCTCTGAGAATGTCTCAATGATTGGAATGAGAGTTTAGATTACATAACCATGTATTCCTTAATTCGAAGTTTTCGAACTTTGTTGATTGAGAGAAATCGGAGGAATTTTCTTTGCCAAGTCCGCGAACCCAGTCCGTGAACTGACGAAAGTTCTTATACCGAGAATTTCTGCTGGGATTTTACAAAAACTCGTTTGCGTGTAAGTCCGCGAACTGGCGAAAGTCTCTTTTCCGAGATTTTCTGCTGAGTTTGGAAAACTCCACCGGTTGTCTTAAGTCCGCGAACTTGTTTGTGAACTTAAGAGGTTATGATCTAAAGATGTGCTCTGAACATGAAACTTAAATTACTAAGGAATTCTTTATGCAAACCGTGGCTATAAAGTTCATGAGACGATTCGATCGAATCGAATCATCTTTGTTTCAATTGTGTCTTGTGTATTTACCTAAGATCTCATAGCGATTGAACAACTCTTTAACTAGTTCATTTGAGTCAATTGAACTAGTTATGGTGAAGAATAACGAGGTTAATATGAAATGCTCATATGGTTAACCTTTTGGGTTAATATGTTAAACCAACATACACGTACACGTTTGGGCATGGTTTTCACAAACCCAGTAAACGTCTACCCAAGTGTGTGTGACAAGCTAAGTTTTCGATCTAACGGTTGAGAAATATTAGCTTGAATCTAAATCAGGTTTTCATCTAACGGTGAATATGGATTGCTTTGTAACTAAGGAAAAACCCTGATTTGAAGACTATATAAATGAGACATCTAGCATTGTGCAAAACTAATCCCCACACGTCTGTGTGATACTAGTGCGCTCGCTAGAGTCGATTGTCCTTTAACCTTTGGTTTTCTTCTCTAAAACCAGGTTAACGACTTAAAGAATTCATTGGGATTGTGAAGCCAGACGATACTACTTTTATCGTAGTTGCGTGATCTGATCTTACATTTTCTATCGTACGAGTACAATCTTTGATTGGCTTGAGATCGTGAGAGTTCTCCGATAGGCAAGATAAAGCAGTCACAAACATCTTCGTCTCAGTGTTTGTGATTCCTCGACAAACCGCCTGTGTAGTCAGGAAGGATTGTAGAGAGGTGATTGATTAATCTAGGATGTTCTTCGGGAATATAAGACCGGATTATCAATTGGTTCCTGTTCACCTTGATTTCATATCTTAAGACGGAACAAAACCTAGGGTTTATCTGTGGGAGAGAGATTTATCCTTTGATAGACTTTTCTGTGTGAGACAAATTTGTTTATTATCAAGTCTGCGATTTTGGGTTGCAACAACTCTTAGTTGTGGGTGAGATCAGCTAAGGGAATCAAGTGCGCAGTATCCTGCTGGGATCAGAGGTGTAGGAGTACAACTGTACCTTGGATCGGTGGGGGACTCATTGGGGTTCAACTATAGTCCAGTCTGAAGTTAGCTTGGAGTAGGCTAGTGTCTGCAGCGGTTAATACAGTGTGTATTCAATCTGGACTAGGTCCCGGGGGTTTTCTGCATTTGCGGATTCCTCGTTAACAAAATTTCTGGTGTCTGTGTTATTTCATTTTCCGCATTATATTGTTTATCTTTATAATTTTAATAATACATGTTGTGCGTTAAGATCATCAATTGGAAATCCAACCTTTGGTTGTTGATTGATATTGACTGATCCGTGGATATTGGTCTTTGGTACCGTCCAAGTTATTCCTTGTATTTGATAAAAACTCGCTATTGTTTTTAGCTTGAGTAAAAATCAAATCAAGAGAGAGATATTAAATCCTTGAGATACTTTAATCTAGATTGAGTCTGACTGTCTAGTTGATTCTCTAGCAAAGTATTTCGGAGTTAGTCCATACAGATTGCTAAGCGAAATATTGGGTGGTGTTGTTAGACCCCCGCTTTTTCAATTGGTATCAGAGCAGGAAAACACGTTAAAGACCTTATAAGTTTGTGTTTGTAGAGATCTGATTATGGATGAGTCTATTTCTAATAACGTACCAGTTCAAAAATTACCAGATGATTCTAAAATCTTGGATTCACCGAGATAACTGTCACATCTAAGTCAATATCCAAACATTTTCTTGATGTAAAAACTGTTGATTGGGAAACTCTCCTAGAAGAAAAGTTGGATGAACTTTCTGATGAAGGTGATTCAGATATTGATAAAGATGTTGATGAGGAAGTCTCAGAGTATGTTAAGTTTTTCGATTCGTGGAATATGAAGAAGATTACAACTTCTCATGTCACACCTCTCCCGACTCCTCTCTGTCGAGAAAACAAGAAATTGAGAAGATGTTACGCAGGTGTTTATTTTTCGAATCGTTCTACCGAATCGATCCTCAAGGATTCTGAGGAAAACCTACGTATGAAGTCACTTGAATGTGATAATCTTTATCAAAAGTACTTTTTGGTGGAAGAGAAACTTGCAGAATCTGAAGCAAGGTTTAACTCCCAGCAAACAAGTTTTGACGACAGAGAAAGTGCTTATCTCACTCGAGAAAAACGCCTTGAGGCTGATTTAGCTGCTGCTCTTGATAAAATCAAGATGTTGGAATATGACTTTAAGAAGTTCAATACTAGTTCAAGAAAATTAACCACTATGCTAGGAGCAAGTAAAAATCATCGTGATACACGAGGATTGGGCTATAAGGGAATAGATGCTCCAAGTACTAGCAAAGAGGTAAAATTTGTCAAGGCTAGTGATTCTTCTCAACAAAAGGTTTCCACTGATGGAAAAAGTGAAATACCTTCTCCGGCAGTTAAGGTTCAAAAGAGCAAAGTTTATCAACCTCCAAAGTTAGCACACACGGATCGAGGTAAGAACATTCCTTATGTTTTCCATTATTGCGGAAATAAAGGTCACCTGGAAAGGAGATGTCGTTTCCGTATAAGGAATGAGAAACTTAATGATGTTCTTGTTTGTGCATCGCAAGAAGTTGTGAAACCAAGATCATACGTTAAGAATGATCCTCTTAACGTTACAGGTTGTAATTGTCCAACCTTTAGGAAAAGGAATCAGTGTTATGATAGACCTAGATTTGCCTATAAACGTCGTACGAATCCTTTTCATAATCGTAATGGTTATCAAAAGGATAACTTTGTAAAGACGAAGACAAGATCCGATGCTCCCAATTGGAGAAAGACTAACTTGCAAAAGAATAGTCAATCCAATTCTCTTGCAAGAATTCTAGAAGAGAGTGATGGGACGAAGGTTCCGACTATTCCTAAACGCACTCAGAAGTGGATACCGAAGAAAGACAATGATGTTTTAAGTGTGAAAAGGGATGATCTTCCAGAAAACTCCATGACTATGGAAAAGGCAGTATCCATGATGTTGGAACCTAACAAGTTTTTTGGAAAAATGGAATTGGATGTGAAAGGTTCTAAAAGTGATCTCTTTCATGATAATCTAAAGGTCACTTGTGGTGAGCAAGACTTTGTTCTCCCTGACGCAACTTGATTGTATTGGAAGTGCATCTTCACCAAGGAATGCCATGCTTTGTATATGGTGAGGGAAGCACAAGAATTGGGGAACACATATTATGTTCAGTAAGGCGGTAGAATTTGATTGGATTCATCTAAAAAGGTATGTCTATAAACTTGAGCAAGATTTGTACTTTCATTTGCTTAGAATAATTATAATAATCTTGCTTATCGTTCATTTCTACCTAACTTGATCTGTGTTTAAGGTTCTTAAATGTTTAGGTTTGAAAATAATAGTTCGGGATGTTTGGAATACATGGTACACATACCAAGTATGCATAACAACATTTAAAATCAAAATCCAGGGGTTTAAGTTCTCAAACCCGTATGCATACTTGACGTCGATATTCGGTAAACTTGTTTTGGCCGTAACTTCTTCGTCCGAACTGGTTTTACCTCATTCTTTTTGCATTCTCTTCCTTATTGAATTCCCTTCAAAATGGAGATGAGAATTGTTGAATTTGGATGAGTTAATATTTGTCTTTGTCTTGTCTCTTGTTTAGTGTTTGCCCCGTTTCGTTGCACTTGTTCTATTCTCTTGGACTTAGGCACTGGGATTCTTGGAGAAATCTTATTTTAATCTATTTTGTGGCTGTTACAAGAGTGATGTTGGTGAATCACAAAGAAGGAAGTTCTAGAATGGGTAGTAGTTCACATTGCTATATATTCTCGAGTGTTCACAATCATCTCATGTGAACTATGGTGCATAGTCGTCAATGACTTTGTATGTTCTTCTTTGTTAAGGAAATCTTTTTATACGCTTTTGGTAACCACTATTGGTATAAATACGTGCGAAAAAGATTGATTCTACCTTCTAAGGGCAAAGATTGTTATTGCAGTATTAATCTTTATGATTTTGTGATATTGCAATTGTTTATGGGATATGTATTGTTTGCATCCGTGAACTTGAAGGTCCCATATGTTATCAAAATTAAAGTCGTTCATAAATGTATATTCGTATTGATGAAAGGACGAATAGACTTTTGACATTTACAAAAGTTAAAGCCTATATTGTCATTTATTTGATGGAAGATAGGCTAAAATCTTTTGTTTGCAAGGATAAAGTCTATTATGTCATTATGCAGATAGTGATGGAAAAATAGAATAGATCCTTGAATGTATTCCACGGTATTGATCTTTATTAATCCATATCTTATGTATTACTGTGAGGCTCCGTAATGTGTCTTATGTTGAGCACGATACAACTAAGTTGATTAATCTATGATTGGATTTGTTGGTTGTTCCGTAAGGTACTATATGTTGAGCATCTTTGAACTAAATTAATCATCTTGGTGGGTTATTTAGTTATTTGCTCAGAAAGTTTTCTTTTGTCGAGCAACACAATTGACAATTAAATTGATTACTTTTGTGATTAGTTTGGTTGTGTTTTCCAATTAGATTAATTATATGTTCTCTTGTAATTAGTCTAGTTGAGTTTTCATATATTCCACAAGTTCTTGTGTTCAGTATATGAACGGCTATACAAATCATGTTCTATTGGTTAATGTAGTCGTATATTCCGTAAGGTTTTTCCTTATGTTGAGTATGTGAACGATTAAGTTAGTCGTCTCCGTATGATTATCTTAGTCGTAGCTCCGTAAGTTTACTTATGTTGAGAACCTTCAATTAAATTGATCACTTTTTGTGGTTTGATTTAGTTGCTTAATCCAATTAAATTAATCATGGGTTTTCTTGTGATTAATTTGGTTGAGTTTTGGATATAGAAAATCATTTTTATGGTTTTTGGTGTCCAATTTAAAAATCCTTCTTTTCCTTCGAAATTAAGGTCGCTCTTGTTGTTCTTCCGGGAATGACATCAAATGGGGGAGAGTTCTTTTGAATTTGTGCTTAACGGTAATATCTTGCGGGGTGTGCGTCTGTGGAATTTTATAGGGGTTATCTTGTATCTTAAAACTCCTTGATGAATGCATTTAGCTTCGGCTTTATAATTGCATCTAAATTAAGTTGGTATGTATTTTTCTTTTAGTCTATGAAATGTCTCTTGTGGAAATTTCATTATGATCCCGTTCTTGTATCTTTGCCAATTTTATTGACAAAAATGAGGAGAAATATTTTAGTTCACACTATAAATACATATGGTTTTTGGATCATTGTGTAAGGGGGAGTGGTTTCCATGATCGAGATGGAGTATTGACTAAGGGGGAGTGTTACATATCACCATAGTATTATTGTTAAAGTCGTGATACAATTGGACTTTGATGTTACATAATAATACTATGACATTGTATAATAATGATCGAGAATCTCGATTTCTCTCATTGTTATAGCTACGGATCTTCAACAACGGTGATGCTAAACTTATAAGATTTGGGATCATTGGAGTACTTGGAAGGACGAAGATTTCAGGGAACGTTGAAGATTAGACTATGGAATAGGAGCCACTAAAGTTTATCTTTTTCGTATTCCATATGTATTAATAGTTTTGTCACTAAAATTGACAAAGGGGGAGATTGTTATAGCATAGCTCGGTCCACCTCGCATGCATTGCTATCTCAAGCATGTTTGTCAATGTTAGTGATCAAAACTATGAGTCTTGATTTCTAGCCTACATAGCTAAGTCTCAGACTAGGATAGAAAAGTGTAGTTGAGCTCAAGGACTTCATGGAGATTCATCATACAACGACGAAGATCTACTCAAGGAACCGTGGAACTTCATCAACAAAAAGGTATGTGGAGACTTGAACTTATCTATCACTCAAAAGTCTATCTCTTCTATCTCCTACTTCTTATGAGACAAAATTCGTATGCTATATAGACTTGATCATACACATTTGATATTTCGAGCCGAGTATATCTCGCCTATCTATATCTCGAAATCATGTGTTGGTAAAGCGTTTAACTTTGATCAAGTTTATCTTCACCTAGTGACAAAAGTCATGAAAAGTTTCAATTACTTTTAGAATTGCTCTGACGCGAAATGGTATGTGAATAACGGCTATACAACGTCCTCTAAGAACATCTCAATGATTGGAATGAGAGTTTAGATTACATAACCATGTATTCCTTAATCCGAAGGTTTCAAACTTTGTTGATTGAGAGAAATCGGAGGAATTGGCTTTGCCAAGTCCGCGAACTCAGTCCGCGAACTGACGGAAATTCTTGTACGGAGAATTTCTGCTGGGATTTTACAAAAACTCGTTTGCGTGTAAGTCCGCGAACCTAGTTCGCGAACGGGTGAAAGTCTCTTTGCCGAGATTTTCTGCTGAGTTTGGAAAACTCCACCGGTTGTCTTAAGTCCGCGAACTTGTTTGTGAACTTAAGAGGTTATGATCTAAAGATGTGCTTTGGACATGAAACTTAAATTACTAAGGAATGCTTTATGCAAACCGTGGCTATAAAGTTCATGAGCCGATTCAATCGAATCAAATCATCTTTGTTTCAATTGTATCTTGTGTAGTTACATAAGATCTCATAGCAATTGAACAACTCTTTAACTAGTTTATTTGAGTCAATTGAACTAGTTATGTTGAAGAAGAACGAGGTTAATATGAAATTCTCATATGGTTAACCTTTTGGGTTACTATGTTGAACCAACATACACGTACACGTTTGGGCATGGTTTTCACAAACCCAGTAAACGTCTACCCAAGTGTGTGTGACAAGCTAAGTTTTCGATCTAACGGTTGAGAAATATTAGCTTGAATCTAAATCAGGTTTTCATCTAACGGTGAATATGGATTGCTTTGTAACTAAGGAAAAACCCTGATTTTAAGACTATATAAAGGAGACATCTAGCATTGTGCAAAACTAATCCCCACACGTCTGTGTGATACTAGTGCGCTCGCTAGAGTCGATTCTCCTTTAACCTTTGGTTTTCTTCTCTAAAACCAGGTTAACGACTTAAAGACTTCATTGGGATTGTGAAGCCAGACCGACACTAATTTTATCGTAGTTATGTGATTTGATCTTGCATCTTCTATCGTACGAGTACAATATTTTATTGGCTTGTGTAGATGGTAGATTTTCGACAAAGGGTAGAATTGTAAAACTATACACCAGATTCAGCAACTGGATGAGTATTGAGACTCATGTCTCTCATTAAAGCATGAAAGCTCATGCATAAATCTCTGACTGAGAAGGCTGTCTCTCAGAGTACGTGTAGATGTGTAGTCTCTCAGCTGAAGCCACGGCACATCTCATGAATACTGATAAATTTCAGTAATTACTCCGGATCCGGCAATCAGACGAGTATCGAGACTCATGTTTCTGTGCATGAAAGCTCATGCCACCTCTGATGGAGAAAGTATCTCAGAGAAGATGAAGATGTGCAGTCTCTCAGCTGAGGCCACGACACACCTCATACTGTATAGAATCGAAATATTGGGCGGCTCCTAGACAGCATGTCTGCCAGTATAGAGCGACAACGTCTTCGGGATTTAACCAGATTTTCCCCGACTATGCAAGAGGAATATGACACTCCAGCAAGTTCATATTTCTCAACCCTCAGACAATTAATGCTGCTAGACAGGAATCCCTTCTAGTACAGAGCCATCAATTAATTATCTTAAATCGTCTGAATATCCAGCAATATTCTATGAGCCATCGTCTGAATATCCAGCAATATTCTACGAGTCGTCAATTAATCGCCTGAATATTCAGCAATATTCTACGATTCCTCGTTATATTTCGTTACTTCAATCTGTGGTTCTTCCCAGCAGAATTCCACAGGTTAGTAATAATTATTCAATGAAACAGGCATCCGGGAATCGAATAAGCCCTGAAAAAATGGTGCAAGTGTAATTAGCAGATAATACACAGACCAGCATTTTGAATGCACGAACGAGCATTTTAAAAATACGAACTAACGAGGAACCTATGCAAAATAGGAAGGGAAAATAATAATAATAAAATATTAAACAAAAGCGCTAGGGGACTAGGCTCACCAGCCGGCCAGTCATGCCGTGACTAGTCCCGCTCCCAATTTTATATTTTACCATATTTTTACTATTTTCTCGATCTCATGAAAATCCTCTCGTTCGAGCAAATTTCCTTTATTTCAAAGAAATTATCTAAATCACATGATTTTATCAAAAAATAATAAAATTAGGGAAAGGTGTCGCGGGACCGAGCACCAGACGGCCATGTCTTGGCCATGGCCGGTCCCACACCTCACGTCTCCATTATTTTATTATTTCTCTCTAATTATGAAAATTCTTTGATTTTATGAATTTTCCCTAAAATTACCTAATTTCATGTATTTTCTCTAAAATCATGGAAAATATTAAAAAAATTAGGAAAACTTGTGGGATCGGGCTCTAGCCGGACGGCCATGCCCTAGCCGGTCCCACATGCCCATTATTTTATTATTATTTGGAGTTTGGTTTCTTGATTTCATGAAAACTCCCTGATTTCAACAAAATATCTTGGTTTTCAACAAATCCCTTTGATTTTATGAAAAATTATCTAAAATCATCAAAATTACATAAAATTGGGAAGAGTGCCTTGGGGCCCGAGCCCACTGGACGGCCGGCCATGCCATGGCCATTGCCAGTCCCACACTCCCATTCCCTATTTTATATTTTAATTTATGTCTCTCATCTCATGGAAGTTCCCTAATTTCGCCAAACTCTCCAGTTTCATTGAATTTCCCTTAAATAAGTAAAAAATACATAAAATCACGTAAAACTGGGAAAAGCTTGTGGGACTGCATGTAAGCCCTCCCGCCATGCCCTATCCATGGCCGGTCCCACACCTTGTGATTCCTTGTTTATTTATTATTTTCATCATCTCATGTATTTTTGCCGGTTTCAGCAAAACCATGGATTTTGCATATTTTCTCCAAATGTTGCTCAAACGTGCATCAGAAAATATCAAAATTCTCATGACTGAAGCACGTACACTGTGGTGACTCGGGCGTATCCCATTTACCGACCAAGGGTGACCCTGTGGCTTGCAAACAGCTGGTCCCGCATGTTTTAATGATTTTAACCTAATTTGCTCAGTTGCTCATATTAGGTTCGAACTCTTTCCAAACAATTGGAAGTTCGCTCAAACGACCATCTACTAGTCCCACGACCAACAAGAGCCGGTCTCATGACCTCTTGGTCAGCCCCTCATATTTTCTACATCAGGTTTTATGATTTGTTGCTCACACGAGCATTATTTCAGTAAATGATTAAACCAGCATTTAATCATTCTTTCACCAACTGGTCCTCAAGAGACTTTGGTATTTTTTGCTCATTCGAGCATCTGGGCGTTATATGGTGAACCCGTCATCCCATGTAGCCGGTCCCGTGTTGATTTGCAATAAATCATCATTTCGGTAAAATTAGGGTTTTGAATCCAGAGCTCTGCAGAAACGTGATTCTGTGCAGATTCGAACACTCTGATAATTTTATGTTGATTCCATGATTGATATTCATATTTATTTTGCTCGACCCAGCAGTCAGTAACTTAAATTAATATTTTATTTGGTCCAGCTACCAACAATTCATCAAAAGAACAATATTTGCTCGAACTAGCAATATTCGCTCGAACCGGCAATATTTATCAATTAGCAATATTCGCTCAGACTAGCAATATTTGCTCAAATCAAAGAATATTGGTTCAACTACCAATATTCAACAATTTAGCAACACAGTTTTGCTCGTCTTAGGTTATAATGATACCTCGTCTCAGCAGACACATTAAATTCATGAGTTTCGAAACATTTGCTAATCATGTTCAACTCAGCGCTACATGGACTCATCGTCCCATAAAGTCAGCAACTGACTCCACAATCAAGATTTCAATCGTGTCACATGGGGGATATTAACTAGGGTTTTGGTCTGGCGGTCTACGGCACGTGTGTTCACCCACGACGAGAATGTGAGCAAGTCGTGCAATCAGTTGGAAGAGTCAGCAAAGTAGTGGGTGGAAAGTTAACCAAGTCTCCGCACGATGAGTAATTGGTTTTAACACGATTTCCCCATTTCCCATCTCTGATTCCAGCAACTGTCACACTTCATGGGATCATGGTGTTTTCAACTCCGGCATTATAAAATGTCTCTGAATCCTGATTGAAAGAGAGGTTTTTCGAACAATCGAACACATTCGCCAAAACGAGCAATTTCTCATCAAAGTTCATACAGACAATCTTTCGTCTACACGAACTCACAGAAATTACTCTCAATTGAGCAAAATTCAATCATTCAGAGCATTTTCACGCTGAATTCACAACACACCTACAATCTCAGATCACCATTGATCTCACGCATTTCTCAGCTTCCCTCCTACAGATCAACCCATCCTCTCTTGTGACCGAATTGACTCTGGAACGGCCATTGTTCTTGGTTTAGGCCGGGGTCTTACAGATTGATCTCTCGAACTTAAAGCACTCCCTTCTTGCAGTGCATCTGTGTGAGGTTCAACATTTCGCTCGGTTCAAGGAGTCTCCACACGGTCGACTCTTCAATTCCGTAAAAACCAGCAAATCGTTTTTCCCCATCACAGATTGGCGACCACAGTGGGAGATTAATCTCTCGGTTGCAATCTCATTTTCACAAGATGGTTGGTCTTAGGACTAATTCAACTGATCCAGACCCAATCCAGAATCTTTCAAATGGCAGGATTCCTCATGTTACACCTGACGACACGGAAGGCAGAGGAACCCCGACTCTGGCAGAGCTATCTCAAATTCTGGAAGTCCACACCAGGAACATGGATCTGATGAAGAACACGATAGATCACATACTCGATTTTCTCATCAAGCTGACATCTGAGTTGGGCGGCGTCTCTGCTCTCGGAAGTCCCAACACTGGGGACTGGTTCAACGCCTGACCCTCAAATCAACAGTTTCACTACTTATGAAAAGCCGGTGGATCAAGAGGTTGCACAATTGATTGAAAATTTGTGTGAACTTTTACACTTTTCCAGGGAACACGTACGGACACGTTTTCCGCACTCAACCAGATATCATCTGACGTACAAATAACTTTACCAACCCAGCAGTTGAAGAAGTATCCCTGGTATCTGAACATTCAATCGACAACATCACTTTTGGAGAGGAAGATCGCATCGCAGACGAAGGGCATAATCGCGCGTTGTATGTGACTGGCTTCATCAAAGGCACCGAATTTAGAAGGGCTCTTGTCGACACCGGTGCTTCCAGCAAATTGTCACTATGAAGACTCTTAGAATGGCCAGATTCCCACGAGGTAAAATCATTCGCCATCCCATCCTAATGACAGGATTTGAAGGAAGCCAAAGCCACACATATGGATACGCGTACATAGATTTGAGGGTAGGACCAATTCAATCAAAGGTGAAATTCCACGTGATCGAGCAAGAGCCTGACTACCACCTGATACTTGGGCGACCTTGGCTCCATGACAACAAGGTGGTTCCATCAACCTACCATCAATGCATGAAGGCCTTACTCAATAACAAGATCGTCCGCATAGCTGCTTCATCATCTCCTTATGCTCTGTCTTACGATGCTGAATTCATCGAATCCCAGAGCGCCCCTGAACCTCCTAAGAAAATCTATACTACTCCACTTCCAAGTTGGAAGGCTATTGAGGCATCCGCATCATCACCATCTTCGGAAGCGGAACCAGTCGAATCGCCTGCTACATCGTTCAAACGCCGAAAAGATGAAACTACGATCTCAGGATCCAATTTTATGACCACTCATGACGCAGAAGGAAGGGTCATTTACCGGCGACGCAAAGATTAGCAATTAATAGGGGAGATTGATCAAGAGTCTCCCCGCACTGGTGAATCGTGTCAGAATGAACAACTACCCGAGGATGAAGTTCAGGAAGCTCCACAACAGTTGCAAGATGGCACGAATTCTACCACTGATGATCTTGAGACGGTTAACATCGGCACAGAGGAAGATCCAAGACCGATCTTGGTCAGTTCTGCGCTATCACCGGAAGAGCGTGCAGGTCTGGTAGAGCTACTGAAGGAGTATCGGGATATATTTGCTTGGACGTATGAAGAAATGCCTGGCCTGGATGACAAACTGGTCACTCACTCACGTATATCATTCCCGGCTCCAAGGCTGTCAAACAACCACCCAGGCAGTTCAGGCATGAGGTCGAGGAACAAATCAAGGCCGAAATTCAAAAATTGCTGGTAGCAGGATTTATCAAGCCTATTCAACATCCAACCTGGCTGGCTAATGTCGTCCCAGTTAAGAAGAAAAATGGCCAAATCAGATGTTGTGTAGATTTCAGAAACCTAAATAAATGCTGCCCGAAGGATGACTTTCCTTTACCCAACATTGATATGCTCGTTGATGCGACCAGCGGCCACGGTATGTTCTCATTCATGGATGGTTACAGTGGGTACAACCAAATCAAAATGTTCGAACATGATGCCGCCAAGACCGCGTTTCGCACTCCCATTGGGAATTTTCATTACACTGTGATGCCCTTTGGGTTGAAGAATGCTGGCGCCACCTACCAACGAGCCATGACAATATTTCATGATATGATGCACAAGCAAGTAGAAGATTATGTTGACGATGTCGTGGTGAAATCGAAAGCTCGAACATCCCATCTAGAAGTTCTGAGACAAGTCTTTGAAAGATGCAGAGAATACAAGTTGAAGATGAATCCTCTAAAATGCGCTTTTGGAGTTTCTTCTGGAAAGTTTCTGGGATTCTTGGTCACTGCCGAAGGGATCAAAGTCGATCCGGACAAAGCGAAATCCATCTCCACCATGCCTCCTCCACGCACTGTGAAGGAACTGCAGAGCTTCATGGGTAAGGTGAATTACATCAGACGCTTCATACCAGGATTGGCTCAACTTATTGCTTCGTTCACCCCTCTGCTGAAGAAGGGAGCGAGTTTCACGTGGACGGATGTTCAGCAGGAAGCATTTCAGAAAATACAACAGATACTTTTATCACCTGCAGTCATGAGGTCTCCAGTGCAGGGTCGACCGTTGATATTATACACAGCCTCCAGTGATGTTGCTATTGGAGCACTACTGGCTCAAGAAGACGAAGAAGGCGTCGAGCATCCAATTTACTATTTCACCACCGATGAAGGATGCTCAACTCAGATACCCGAAAGCTGAAAGAGCATGCCTGGCGTTAGCTCATGCAATGCAAAGATTCAGGCATTATTTACTATCCAACAGAGTTGTGCTTGTATCCAAAGCTGATCCCATAAAGTTTTTACTCTCAAAGCCCGCTCTGATAGGAAGACCTGGAAAGTGGCTGCTTCAGATGTCGGAATTCGACATAGTATGTGTTTCCCCCAAAGCAATCAAAGGTCAAGCAGTAGCAGATTTACTAGCAGCGTTCCCAGGAGAAGATTCCGCGACATTACCAGATGATGTACCAGGAGAACTTCCAGGAATCTCAGTCGTTAAAGAAGAAACATGGTTGTTGTACTTTGATGGATCCGCCACTCCTAGTAATGATACTGGAGGAGCGGGCATAGTCTTGGTGCCATCAGGAGAGGTATTCTCACACTCATTCAAGCTGGATTTCCACTGTACAAATAATTCAGCAGAGTATGAGGCCTTCTTGCTAGGATTATCCTTAGCTAAACAAGCAGGAGCAATGCATCTGGAGATCAGAGGAGATTCAAAACTACTAGTCAATCAAATGAATGGGGTGTACTCTCTCAAAGAGATAACACTTGCTCCATTCAGGGCTGAAGCACAGCGACTCCTGACTCATTTCGCCGACGCGACCATCACCCATACTGGCCGAACCAACAATAGGCATGATTGCTTAGAACTCTTGCCTCCAAGTTGCAATTCGAAGGATCAGAGAAATCCATCATAGTGCAAAGACGAGTTGTGTCATCCACGTGGCTTAATCAAACTGAAGAAGCTCAAGCAAATGACTGGAGAGCACCTATCATTCATGAACTGAGCAGCTCCATTACAGAAGGGACGATCAGCCTTAAAGAACTGAAGAACTTCTTCTTGCTTCATGGAGCCTTATACCATCGTAACCCGGATGCCTCTCTATCACGATGCCTGGGTGATGAAGAAGCGAAAGAAAAACTCGAAAGTGTGCATCAAGAAGTGTGCGGACAGACGCTGGTGATAACACTTTATAGAAGACTCCAGAGACTCGGGTACTATTGGCCTTCCATGGAAGCACAGTCGAGGACTTTGCAGGGAGCTTGTCCTAATTGTCAGACACCTCCTCATCATTTGGAGGTGCTAACTACTTCCACCGCGGACTGGAGGCAGCCTTACATCGAATATCTTCGAGACAACAAATCGCCACCAGAAAAGAAAGATGCAATCAAACTCATACAGAGAGCTAAGAGATTTGTTTTTCTTGACGGAATCTTATACCGCAAAAGCTTTGGAGGAGACTTGTTGAGATGCCTAGCCGAAGATGAAATCCTGACAGTCCTGAAAGAAACTCATGAAGGAGAACATCAGGGGAAAAAGAAGTTGTTTCTCCAAATCCACGAGAAATACTACTGGCCGACTATGGAAGATGATGCAGCCGCATACGTTCAGAAGTGCCATAAATGCCAGATTCACGGTAATCTCATTCATACCCCTTGTCTTCCATTACACTCTGTGAATAGTCCATGGCCTTTCTATAGCTGGGGACTTGATATCATCGGGAAGATCAATCCAGCATCCTCAAAGCAGCATGAATACATCATCACAGCTACTGAGTATTTCACTAAGTGGGTCGAAGCAATCCCGCTCAGAGGTACCACAGGGGTAACTATTGCAGCCTTCATCAAGGAGCATATTATATGTAGATTCGGCGTCCCTAAACATATCATCACAGATAATGGGACTCCTTTCGCCAATCAAGATGTCGAGAAATTACTCAAGGAGTACGGGATTAAACAATCTTCTCCACACCATACTACCCCCAAGGAAACGGCCAAGCGGAGAGTACCAACAAAACTTTGATCCGGATTATCAGTCGAACAATTCATGACAATCCACGATCGTGGCATGAGCAACTTCCCATGGCTTTGTGGGCTTACAGAACTGCACCAAGGAGCTCAATTGGGACGTCACCGTATTCGCTCGTCTATGGGGCTGATGCTATACTCCCAGCCGAGATAAAAATTCCTTCAGCAAGGATTGCAGCGGCTAGCGGAATACAATGGGATGAAGCTGAAGTGTCCAAGTCAAGAGTTGCTGAACTAGACATGCTTGAATCAAGGAGAGCTAAAGTAGAAAAGTACGTGGAGGCTTATAAACAGAGGGTATCCAGGGCTTACAACAAAATGGTAAAACCCCGAACTTTTCAAGTAGGAGATTTGGTATAAAAGACAGCAAAGCACATTCAACAAGACATGTCTGCTCCCAAATTCTCTCCAAAATGGGAAGGGCCATATATTATCATCAAAGCGGTGTCTAGTGGATACTACAAAATTTTAGCACTCAATGGAGGAAAGGAAGGAAATATTATCAACGGAAAATGGCTCAAAGCCTATTACGCTTGATCAACAACAGATAATTAACCTTTATTTCAAATACATCTCAAATGTAATTTATTTCCTTCAAAGAGCATGCAAGACGCTCATTCGTTCATCAAATATTCATCAATTGAACAAAAACTCCTCATGCTATCAGATTATTCTACCTTGTCAGAAACCTACATTACAACTCTCCTGAATATTCACTCAGAGCAAACCATCCAGCAATGGATAATCCATATAGGAAACCCTGTCGAGTTTTTTTTGGAAGATCCTAGTCTTTGCCTTCAAATCCTAAACCTCCTTCTCAACCCTCGCTGACTCCAAAGTCAGTATCTTTTCCTCCTCCAGTAAAGCAGTGGTCATGGAAATCACATCAGCAGCCTCCGCCGCCTTATGAATCTTAATTATCTCAAGACGACGGCGAAGCCAGCTCACATTGAATCGCAATATCTCATAATTGGAAATCATCTCATCCCACTTGTGCACTTCATGATTCTTGACGTCTCACAGGTGCATTTGGTTCATTTCTTCAATGATCGGTAGCAACCCTGCAACTGTAGTCAAGAGAGTGGGTAGAAAACCTTTCCACACTTCCGTAGTATCAATATGCCCATACTTTTTCCAGATCTTGGTATGCAGAGGTGCATGGCACTTGGGGAATGACAAATCCACCAACCATCTCATTGTCTGGAAAAGTGTTAACCAATAGAGCTTCAAACGAGAGTCCAGCTGTCGGGTATTCACAGGCGTGAACACTGTCTTCTGTCTCCATGGATTCTGCAGAATCTTCACATGCTCGATTTCCACTGTCTTCAACCTCGTCCACAGTCACGGACTTTCCACTCCTTCTTCTTCTAGCATCAACAACGACACGAACATCCACATGTGATGAACGGGGAAGTGTTTAATTTCTCCTGAATTAGACATGGTAAAATTTCAAGGATTATAAGATTGCTTACAGATGATCCAGTCTCAGCAAGAGCCGACCTATACCGGGCAGGAGTTCTAGCAGTCCGCTTGGGCCTTGAATTGTGAGAAGAAAGATTCTTCTATTTATCCTGCAACAAATCATCTTCTACGATCAGTAACCTCAACTGAACGAGATGGAAAAGATGTGCAACTTACCAAGATGGGCGCTTCTACTCTATGTTTCGACTGAAGTCCGTTTTGAGAAGAAGTATTATCAGCAGACATGATATGAGAGGTATGATGATCGAAATTTCTTCTGTGATGAAACTAACTTAGGAATGGAGGAAATATTGGCGCAAGTGATAAACCCTAAATCTACAAAGATATATACAAGATACGGCAGGCACTTATCTCCGATTCAGTTACGAGTTTAGTGAAACCCTAAGTCTTGAACAAGGTCAAACTGGAGATGCAGAAGTAAAATAGTGCACTGGGGACTGACCAAGGTTAATTGTGATCGGCAAGTCACACGGACCCATGTACTATACAACTTATGTTTGGATATTTTCATAAGATGAAGAACCACAAGGGTTAAGGGAGATTACAATGAGTTCAACATGAAGAGTGGCTCAATTTGCTTAATTCAATCAAGAAGAACTTGCATTAATAAAATCTCTCGTTCAAAAGGAAGACCTAAATACTTCAATAAAGTTGTTCGAATGAAGACATCTACTACGAAGATTAAGAGTATTCAAATACTAAAAAAGAAAAAAGAGATCGAAAGTAAAGCTACTCGTCAGATCCATCTGAGTTGTCAGATTCGTCATCACTATCTTTCTCAAAGTTTTCATCACCATCCTTCTCGGAATCGTCTTCTTCGGAATCAATGTCATGACTATTGGTGATGTCTGGATGAGCATAAAAATCATCATCTGAATCTGAATCTTCTTTCGCTTCAGATGAAATGTTCATGGGACTTTCGAATTCTCCGGCACACTGATCAGGCAAACCCCAGGCGGTTTCTTCTTCGGAAGCATCAGCATCAGAATCAGAGGGTACCCCGTCCAAGAATTGGCGTTTTTCCTCAGCTCTCTGTATTTTGCGCCGGATTCGATCCTTTGTGCGCTGACGAGCATCTTTCTCATCGTCTTCGGCTTTTCTTTTCATGAGTTCGGCGAAAGTAACTCTCCACTCATTAGAGGGTACGCTGGGCTTTGCTCCCTCATCGCGAATTACCTTGTCTCTCGACTTAGCTATGGGAGCTTTGGGATCTTCGTCAGAACCGGAGGAATAACTACGACTGCTGGAAGCCGGCATTTTCTGAAACCAGGAGCATGGAGTTATCGACATGCAGATAAATTCATCCACAAAATGGTAATTCTTGAATCTTACCTCTTTCAATTTCACTAACAATAGTGGTTGCAATACAAGAGTTAACACGCGAAATCAATTCGTTCCTTGAAATCTTCAATAACGAACAACGCTTCATTAGAGCATAAAAAATGATTTTCTCATAAAATCATATACATAATTTTCATAATGTGAACATTCACACAACTGAACTATGAATTTACAATAAGACATGACTTTATCACAAATAAGTTGTATAGTTTGAAGGTTACTCAAAACCCATGTCTTGATTTTACAAAACAATAATTAAGGCAATTTGTTCATATAAATTTTCAGAATTTATCTAATAAGAACAAATCCATGTAAATAAAATACGTCATCATGTTTCACATAAAATATGTCACAGCTACATGTAAAAAAAATCTATTTTCCTTCGTATTAGTGTTTATTAAAAACGAAGGTTTATGTTAGTTTTGTGAAAGCTCACACCTATTGTGATAAAATGCTAACTCTCATGAAAGCTCATAAATAAAGTTTTATCACTGGACATAAGTTTACATACATAAAAATATATATGCATACTTTCCTCGAATAAACATTATCCTTTAAAATGGAGTTTATTTCGGTTTTGTGAAAGCTCACATCTATTAAGGTAAAATCTTGGTTCACATGAAAGCTCATACACTAATATCTTGTTTGTTTGCAGCTGACTCGACGTCTGGATCTGAGTCAACCTCTGACTCGGGCCGAGTCAGCAGTCAGACCGTTTGTTTTGCATTTTGAGTCAGATCTGACTCGACCTATGACTCAGACATAACCCCTAACTCGGAACCGTTTGAGTCAGGCAACAAAATACCCCTGACTCACGGGACCAAACCACTGGCTCACGCTTTTTAAGTCAGATGAGTCAGATCTGACTCAAAACAAACATATTGAGTCAGATCCAGATGATTCAGGTGATTTCACTCAGATCCAGATGACTCAGATCCAGACGACTCAGATGAGTCAGGAGTAAACAAACATAGTGTAAGTTTTATCACTGGACCTAAGTCCACATATATAAAAAAATTCTCTCATAAATCAGGGATTTTTATTAGTTTTCAAAACTAACGATCGAACGAACATACGTCTGATAAAACAAGGGTTTTCTACAAAACCCACATCAACATATAAACATGTATAGGATTTTGATATGGTGAAAGCATGAAACACTCATGGAATCACCAAACATCTAAAAAACAATTGGACGCATCTGGACGGCGCTGGCCGGAAGTTGGCCGGACGGTGCTAGCTCCGGTCGGACGGACGGTGACGCTCCGGCAAAAACCCTTCCTGCTCCTGTCAAGCTCGGACGTGAAGGTGATGAAGAGGATGGTGGTCGTGGGAAGGAGAATAAAAAAAAAGAGAATTAATCCCTTTTATACCTAATTTTATTTCCAAAACCTAATTCCATAAGGATTTCCTTTTTGGGCCCGACCCGTGAATCCTAAACCAACCAAGGTTCCACCATCAAACCAGCGGTTCTACACGGTTTTATGTTCACTGGATGAAGCTCTATTATGCCACAGAGGTTTCTGCTCAAACCATGGTTTTCTCATTCAGTCGAAATCCGGTAATATCTTATCTTATGACTAAGTTCAATTACTTATTTTTATTTATACCTGGAAAATCACCATTAAATGTTGACTGAGGAACATGACGGTTCCTCACTAAGCAGGGGACTTAATGTAGATGGTGGATTTTCGACAAAGGGTAGAATTGTAAAACTATACTCCAGATTCGGCAACCGGATGAGTATTGAGACTCATGTCTCTCATTAAAGCATGAAAGCTCATGTCATAAATCTCTGACTAAGAAGGCTGTCTCTCAGAGTACGTGTAGATGTGTAGTCTCTCAGCTGAGGCCACGACATATCTCATGAATACTGAGCAATTTCAGTAATTACTCCGGATCCGGCAATCCGATGAGTATCGAGACTCATGTCTCTGTGCATGAAAGCGCATGCCACCTCTGATGGAGAAAGTCTCTCAGAGAAGATGAAGATGTGCAGTCTCTCAGCTGAGGCCACGACACATCTCATACTGTATAGAATCGAAAGATTGGGCGGCTTGTAGACAGCATGTCTGCTAGTATAGAGCGACAACATCTTCGGGATGTAACCAGATTTTCCCCGACTATGCAATAGGAATATGACACTCCAGCAAGTTCATATTGCTCAACCCTCAGATAATTAATGCTCTTAGACAGGAAGCCCTTCTAGTACAGAGCCAACAATTAATTATCTTAAATCGTCTGAATATCCAGCAATATTCTACGAGCCATCGTATGAATATCCAGCAATATTCTACGAGTCGTCAATTAATCGCCTGAATACTCAGCAATATTCTACGATTCCTCGTTATATTTCGTTACTTCAATCTGTGGTTCTTCCCAGCAGAATTCCACAGGTTAGTAATAAATATTCAACGAAACAGGCATCTGGGCATCGAATAAGCCCTGAAAAAAATGGTGCAAGTGTAATTAGCAGATAATACACAGACCAGCATTTTGAATGCACGAACGAGCATTTTAAAAATACGAACGAACGAGGAACCTATGCAAAATAGGAAGGGAAAATAATAATAAAAAATATTAAACAAAAGCGCCAGGGGACTAGGCTTACCAGCCGGGCCAGTCAAGCCGTGACTAGTCCCGCGCCCAATTTTATATTTTACCATATTTTTACTATTTTCACGATCTCATGAAAATCCTCTCGTTCGAGCAAATTTCCTTTATTTCAAAGAAATTATCTAAATCACATGATTTTATCAAAAAATAATAAAATTAGGGAAAGGTGTCGCGGGACCAAGCACCAGCCGACCATGTCTTGGCCGTGGACGGTCTCACACCTCACGTCTCCATTATTTTATTATTTCTCTCAAATTATGAAAATTCCTTGATTTTATGAATTTTCCCTAAAATTACCTAATTTCATGTATTTTCTCTAATATCATGGAAATTATTAAAAAAAATAGGAAAACTTGTGGGACCGGGCTCTAGCCGGCCGGCCATACCCTAGCCGGTCCCACACAGCCCATTATTTTATTATTATTTGGTGTTTGGTTTCCTGATTTCATGAAAACTCCCTGATTTCAACAAAATATCTTGGTTTTCAACAAATCCCTTTGATTATATGAAAAATTATCTAAAATCATCAAAATCACATAAAATTGGGAAGAGTGCCTTGGGGCCGCGCCCATTGGACGGCCGGCCATGCCACGGCCATTGCCGGTCCCACACTCCCATTCCCTATTTTATATTTTAATTTATGTCTCTCATCTCATGGAAGTTCCCTAGTTTCGCCAAACTCTCCAGTTTCATTGAATTTCCCTTAAATCAGTAAAAAATACATAAAATCACATAGAACTGGGAAAAGCATGTGGGACTGCGTGTCAGCCGTCCGGCCATGCCCTAGCCGTGGACGGTCCCACACCTTGTGATTCCTTGTTTATTTATTACATCTCATGTATTTTTGCCGGTTTCAGCAAAACCATGGATTTTGCATATTTTCTCCAAATGTTGCTCAAACGTGCATCAGAAAATATCAAAATTCTCAGGACTGAAGCACGGACACTATGGTGACTCGGGCGCATCCCCTTGACCGACCAAGGGTGACCCTGAGGCTTGCAAACAGCTGGTCCCACATGTTTTAATGATTTTAACCTAATTTGCTCAGTTGCTCATATTAGGTTCGAACTCTTTCCAAACAATTGGAAGTTCTCTCAAACGACCATCTACTGGTCCCACGACCATCAAGAGCCGGTCTCATGACCTCTTGGTCGGTCCCTCATATTTTCTACATCATGTTTTATGATTTGTTGCTCACACGAGCATTATTTCAGTAAATGATTAAACCAGCATTTAATCATTATTTCACCAACTGGTCCTCAAGAGACTTTGGTATTTTTTGCTCATTCGAGCATCTGGGCGTTATATGATGAACCCGTCATCCCATGTAGCCGGTCCCGTATTGATTTGCAATAAATCATCATTTCGGTAAAATTAGGGTTTTGAATCCAGAGCTCTGCAGAAACGTGATTCTGTGCAGATTCGAACACTCTGATAATTTTATGTTGATTCCATGATTGATATTCATATTTATTTTGCTCGACCCTGCAGTCAGTAACTTAAATTAATATTTTATTTGGTCCAGCTACCAACAATTCATCAAAAGAACAATATTTGCTCGAACTAGCAATATTCCCTCGAACCGGCAATATTTATTCAATTAGCAATATTCGCCCAGACTAGCAATATTTGCTCAAATCAAAGAATATTGGTTCAACTACCAATATTCAAAAATTTAACAACAAAGTTTTGCTCGTCTTAGGTTATAATGATACCTCGTCTCAGCAGACACATTAAATTCATGAGTTTCGAAATATTTGCTAATCATGTTCAACTTAGCGCTACATGGACTCATCGTCCCATAAAGTCAGCAACTGACTCCACAATCACGAGATTTCAATCGTGTCACATGGGGGGATATTAACTAGGGTTTTGGTCTGGCGGTCTACGGCACATGTGTTCACCCACGACGAGAATGTGAGCAAGTCGTGCAATCAGTTGGAAGAGTCAGCAAAGTAGTGGGTGGAAAGTTAACCAAGTCTCCGCACGATGAGTAATTGGTTTTAACACGATTTCCCCATTTCCCACTCTCTGATTCCAGCAACTGTCACACTTCATGGGATCATGGTGTTTTCAACTCCGGCATTATAAAATGTCTCTGAATCCTGATTGAAAAGAGGAGGTTTTTCGAACAATCGAACGACATTTGCCAAAACGAGCAATTTCTCATCAAAGTTCATACAGAAAATCCTTCGTCTACACGAACTCACAGAAATTACTCTCAATTGAGCAAAAATCAATCATTCAGAGCATTTTCACGCTGAATTCACAACACACCTACAATCTTAGATCACCATTGATCTCACGCATTTCTCAGCTTCCCTCCTACAGATCAACCCATCCTCTCTTGTGACCGAATTGACTCTGGAACGACCATTGTTCTTGGTTTAGTACGGGGTCTTACAGATTGATCTCTGGAACTTAAAGCACTCCCTTCTTGCAGTGCATCTGTGTGAGGTTCAACATTTCGCTCGGTTCAAGGATTCTCCACACGGTCGACTCTTAAATTCCGTAAAAACCAGCAAATCGTTTTTCCCCATTCACAGCTTGAGATCGGGAGAGTTCTCCGATAGGCAAGATAAAGAAGTCACAAACATCTTCGTCTCACTGTTTGTGATTCCTCGACAAACCGCCTGTGTAGTCAAGAAGGATTGTAAAGAGGTGATTGATTAATATAGGCTGTTCTTCGGGAATATAAGATTGGATTATCAATTGATTCCTATTCACCTTGATTTCATATTTTAAGACGGAACAAAACCTAGGGTTTATCTGTGGGAGACAGATTTATCCTTTGATAGACTTTTCTGTGTGAGACAGATTTGTTTATTATGAAGTCTGCGATTTTGGGTTTCAGCAACTCTTGGTTGTGGGTGAGATCAGCTAAGGGAATAAAGTACGCAGTATCCTGCTGGGATCAGAGGCATAGGAGTACAACTGTACCTTGGATCGGTGGGAGACTGATTGGGGTTCAACTATAGTCCAGTCCGAAGTTAGCTCGGAGTAGGCTAGTGTTTGTAGCGGCTTAATACGGTGTGTATTCAATCTGGACTAGGTCCCGGAGTTTTCTGCATTTGCGCTTTCCTCGTTAAAAAATTTTCTGGTGTCTGTGTTATTTCATTTTCCGCATTATATTGTTTATCTTTATAATTGAAATAATAGAGGTTGTGCGTTAATATCATCAATTGGAAATCCAACCTTCGGTTGTTGATTGATATTGATTGATCCTCGGATATTGGTCTTTGGTACCGTCCAAGTTATTCCTTGTATTTGATAAAGACTGGCTATTGTTTTTAGCTTGAGTAAAAATCAAATCAAGAGAGAGATATTAACTCCTTGAGATACTTTAATCTAGATTGAGTCTGACTGTCTAGTTGATTCTCTAGCAAAGTATTTCGGAGTTAGTCCATACAGATTGCTATATTGGGTGGTGTTGTTAGACCCCCGCCTTTTCAAAATCCATTTTATCGTCCATAGTGGTTGACGAAGTTTCTCCAGGAAGAATATCAAGATTGATGTACGTATTGCTACAATTATCAGAATCAATATTTTCACCAAGGAGTGCAATACTTGACTTTTCATCTTCATCTGAATCATAGTGATCAGACATCTCATCAAAAGTTGCAGCAAGACCTTTGTTTCCAGTGTATTTTTTACGATTTGGACACTCATTAGCAAAATGACCAAAACCTTTACACTTAAAGCACTGTGGCATATCCTCATCATCAGTATCAACGGTGTTCCTGTTTTTAGGAGGAACACGGTCATGAGGTTTGACTGATGACCTGGGTTTATCTCTGATGAACTGTTTACTTCTCTTCAAAAGAAGATCCCTAAACTGTCTTGTGATCAGTGAAACTGAGTTTTCAAGATCTTTATTTGATGAATCAGTCTCAATGGGGTCAACAACAGAATTGCCAACACTTTTATTTTTGTCAAGCAATTTAGTGTTCTTTTGTGCTTTGGAAGCAATATCCTTCCCAGATTTGGATGTATGCTCATGATCAAAGATATTTAACTTCACAACAAGAGTATTTCTGGATAAATTATTAAGGTTATATCCTTCAACGATGGTATGCTTCTTAGAGTCGTATACGGCTGGCAACGATCTGAGAATTTTCATCACAATGTCTTTTTCAGGAATAGTCTTACCCAACACAAAAGATGCATTAACAATTTTAGCCACTTTGTGATTAAACTAATCAACCAAACGAATCTCATCATCCATACGAAGGTTTTCCCAATCAGAATTTAGTTTTTGAAGCCTAGCTTCTTTCTCAGAGTTCCTTCGAATACAATTTCTAAGATATCCCAGGCTTCTTTAGACTTAGTGCACGTAGTCACATGGTACTGAAGATCTAGGGTAATGACATGAATGATAGTATTTAATCCGTCGGAATTTTGCTTTGCAGCGAGAATCTCGGCTGGATCATATGCACCAATATCCTTTGAAACAGTTACATCGCCTTCTGTAACAACCGGAGGATCATAGTCGTTAACTACACGAACCCATGATTGAAAATCAAGCGCTTGAAGAAAGGCACGCATAGCAATTTTCCACCATATATAGTTCGAACCATCGAAGACTGGTGGTACGTTTATTGAGATAGCAATTTTGTCCATAGAGTCAGATTGCTATAAACACAGACTTATGAGGTCTTAAACGTGTTTGCCTGCTCTGATACCAATTGAAAAATCGGGGTTCTAACAACCACACCCAATATTTCGTTTAGGCAATCTATATGGACAAACTCCAATATATTTCCAAGAGAATCAACTAGACAGTCAGACTCAATCAAGGAAAATACATCCAAGAGTTATATCTCAATTTCTCAAATCAATCCGCAGTCGAACTGATAGAAATATGTGAGCCATATTAATATGAAAAATAACTTGGATGGTACCAAAGACAAATATCCAAGTGTAAATCAATTTCAATCAACAACCAAAGGTTGGATTCGCCAATTGATTGAACTACGCACAACCTGTGATATTTCAATTATATAAAAATATAATGCGGAAAAGAAATAACACATAAATTTTGTTAACGTGGAAACCGCAAATTCAAAAAAAACCCGGGACCTAGTCCAGGTTTGAAAACCACACTATATTAAAACTCTACAGACTCTAGCCTACTACAAGTTAACTTCAGACTAGAATGTAGTTGAGCCCTAACCAATCTCACACTAATTAAGGTACAGTCGTGTTATTATTCCTCTTGAACCACGCTGGATTCTGCGCACTTGATTCCCTTAGCTGATCTCACCAACAACTAAGAGTTGCTACGACCCAAAGTCGAAGACTTGATAAAAAAATCTGTCTCACACAGAAAGTCTATTGAATAGATAAATATGTCTCTCACAGAAATATCTACGAGTTTTGTTCCGTCTTTTGATAAATCAAGGTGAACTGGAACCAATTGATACACCAGACTTATATTCCCGAAGAACAACCTAGTAATATCAATTACCTCACAATAATCTTAACTGTATGGCAGCGAAACGATATTATGGAATCACAAACGATGAGTCGAAGATGTTTGTGACTACTTTTTATCTTACCTATCGGAGATTAAATCTCGAGCAAATTTTAGAGAAGATAGTACTCAACACGATAGAACAAAGTAAGATCAGAACACGCAACTACAGAGAAAATAGTTGGGTCTGGATTCAGAATCCCAATGAAGTCTTTAAGTCGTTAACCTATAATGGTTTTAGGAAAAACCTAGGTTAAAGGAGAATCGACTCTAGTCGCAACTAGCATCACACATGAGGTGTGGGGATTAGGTTTCCTAGTTGCTAGAGTTCTCCCTTATATAGTCTTCAAATGAGGGTTTGCAATCAATGCTACCTTGGTAACAAAGCATTCAATATTCACCGTTAGATGAAAACCTGATTAGACTCAAGCTAATATCTTTCAACCGTTATATCGAACTTAGCTTGTCATACCCAAATGAATTGTGACTTCATTTAGGTATGAGTAATCGTACCCAAACGTGTGCACATAGTTGGCTCAACAATAGTTAACCGAAGTTAGACATATAAGCACTTTCATATCAACCTTGTTCATCTTAATCACAACTAGTTCAAATGACTCAAATGAAACTAGTTATGGAGTTGTTCAATTGATTATATTCTGATAGAAGTATATAAGACTCAATTGAAGCAAAATCGATTTTGATTCACTTGAATCAATTCATGAACATTATAGCCACGGTTTGAAAAAGATTTCATTCCTTAATATACAAATGTGTTAGTTCATGAACAAACCGATTTAAAAACTTAACCGACCCAAGTTTGCAAACATGTACGCATACTTAGAGTTCCGAACTTGGTCTGGGTTCGCCAGTATGCGAACGGGTACGCATACTGTCGTACACCACCAAACTCACTTGAATTCCCGGACTTGAACTTACGCTGGTACGCATACGGGTGTGCATACTAAATTCTCGTACTTCAACTTCCAAACCAGTACGCATACGGGTATGCATACTATGGTTCCTAAACTTTGAATAACTTGCAACAGTTAGCATACAAGTACGCATACTGTGCTATAATCAATCAATGGTTAATCATTATAAACTCCATCTTAATCATTGAAACAATCTTGGAAAACGAGAATAGCTGTCTCACACAAACTATTAGTTTCAAAGTAATTTTCAAGTGATCAATAGATCAATACGAAGCATTCCGGGTCTACATCAAATGATTGTCTCACACAAATCATGTAAGATGTTACCAGGAAATTTTCACATGATCATCTTTTGACTTTCGTCAAGAATAAAGATGAACTTGGTTAAAACGAAAGCTTACCAACACATATTTCGAGAAATATGTAAGCGAGTTAAACTCAACTCGAAATATCAAATGTGTATTATTCTTGAACATTATTTCTATATACTACTACTAGTACCAAATCCATTAATGTTTATTAATAATGAAACAATACTAATTTTGGAAAGTCAAATTATGCAAATCAAAAATAAGTTGCTCCAAAACCCAACACATTCATGCCTATATAGCTATACGACTTTTGTCTCAATAGGAAATAGAATAAAAATAGACTTCTGAGTGATAGATGAGTTCAAGTCTCCAAATACCTTTTGTTGATGAATTTCCACAAGCTCCCCTTAGTAGTTCTTCGTCTTCAATCGATGAACACCATGAAGTTTAAAGCTCAACTACACATTTTATCCTAATCCGAGATATAGCTATAAGTAGACTAGAAATCAAGACTTATAGTTTTGGCAACTAAATTTGACAAACAAGCTTGAGATAGAAACGCTTGCGAATTCGACCGAGCAGTGCTCTAACAAGATCAATTTTCAGATATCTATCTTGTGGAATCACAAATTTTGAGATGAAGAGAATTTTGCGATTTGTTTCTATCTTGCCTGAAATAGATTACGAAATTCTCGATGACAAAAAAGCAAAATCAGGATTCACGAACTATCAAGGTAAAAGATAATCAGACCTAGATTCACGGATCCCCAAAACGAAGTCTTTTAGTCGTAAACCTAGTTATGTTTCTCATAGGAAACCTAGGTTCATAGAGGACGACTCTAGATTAACTAGGACACAAAGTATTAGGGATTGAATTTCCTAGTTGAAAGAACATCTGTATTTATAGATTTTCAAGATTGAGGGTTGCTTAGAATTCAAGGAAAGATAACCTGGGAATCAACCAAACACTTAAGGTCTTAAAAATACAATAGAGGAATATACACTATGATCCGGTTCTGGAACCGTGTATAATGACTTGTTCGGTTTAGCAAATATGATATATGAATAATAAGCAATGTTATATTTATTAAAACACTTAGAGTATAAGTTTAAGTAATCAATGAAGTCTTAGAAGTGTTTAAGAGAGTCATAGCAATGCTAAACATATTTAAAAAATAAGTCTTTTAGCATCTGCTTGTTTTTAATGGGACAGTTCGTGAACCATAAGGAAAGTTCATAAGTTAGGAAGATACAGTTCATGAATCGGGTTCGCCAACCCTTACTCGGCTCAATAACTCAGATGAACACAGTTATCGAACTGGGTTCGCCAACCGTTCTTGGCTTATGAACTCATATGGACACAGTTTTCCCACCGTGTTCGCTAACCTTAAGCCTTTTAATTATACCAACATTAAAAAATCAGTTCACCACGGTTTGCCAACCAGGTTCATGAACTATTCCCAACTGAACTTGTAGTTTGCGAACAAGTTCGCCAACTTTCCCTGTATTTCCAAAATCAGATATTTGTGATTTGCAAATGAGTTTGCCAACCTACCCTGAACAGAAATATCAGAAATTTCATGAATATCTCTCTTATGATGTTTGAAATATTCCCAAATGATAAAATCAATTGTATGGCTATTTTTAATAGATTAAAAAATTAATTCCAAAATAATAAATTGTTTCGAACTAATATTGTTAAGGACCTTTGAACATATATGCTAGAATCATATTTCGAGATTTTTAACAAGAAAAGCTTGACTCGAAATTTCTTTATTATAAATCTACAAGAATTCATACGACATAGTTTCAATAGATAGAATGGTAAGATAGTTAGTAAAATAGAATGGTTCAGTCTTTACATACCTGATAAAGAAGTTGTTCAAATGTCTTCGTCGTCATTAGTCTTCGAGGGTGATGTCTGATACTCAACTACTAAATTCTAACCTAGTTCGAGACTTGACTTAGTGTACAAGAAATAAATAAAAAGTTTTGATTATCTAAATTAATAACAAGCTTGAGATAAAAAAAACTTATAGGCTCAACCGAGCGTTGCTCTAACAACAATGATATTTATATCTATGGAAAATGGGAATGTTTTAAACATAAAAGAAGAGTTTATTTGAACTACTTTAATTTGGACACAAGGAAGGTAGGCGAACCACTTTGCAAACCATGGATATCTGATTTTCAAAATATAAGAAGGTTGGCAAGCCAGTTCCAAACTGTCGAGTTCTAAAAGGGACAGTTCACGAACTGTGGTGGTCTGAATTGGTAAAATAGCCAACGATTCATGAACCCGGTGTTTATGGGTGAAAACTTTCTGTCGGTTTTGGTAATTTGGGGTGTGTGGATGAGAAATGAATCTAAACCCTAAACAAATGCACTGCACGGGAGTGCTTGTGATTCGAGAAATCAATCTGTACAATTCTGGCCTAAACCAAGAAATGGTCGTTTCAGACTTGCTTCGGTCACAAAGTGAAGGAGATGGGGTTGATCTTAGGGAGGGAAGCGAAGAAGGTGTTGAGATTGTGAAGGTGTTGGATGTTTTATGACTTGTATCAGAAAGTTGAACTGGCTTGCAGGATGTAAGCTATCAGTTCTGGTGTTTGAATATGATTGTATCAACACTCGGTTTCTGTCTTGTCTCCGTTTTTTGGAACTAGGGAGGAGAACCTATTTATACAAGTCATTGAGCCTAACCCACGTCTCTCATGAGAAGTGGAGGAAGTGGAGTGATGGAGTTGTGTGTTAGTGTCACACGACCAGTCTTTCCCACTTCTCCGATCATCACTAACCGTCCATGTCTTCCTGACACGTTCTTGTGATAGCGTGTTGCACGCTGCACGCTGTAAACCGCCAGACCAATACCCCAGTATGTATCCCCCAGTTTGTGACATGCTTGATGTCTCGAATGTGTGGATTGTGGGACCCACAGAAGATAGCATACGGTGCTAAGTTAAATAACTAAGTTATTTGGGAAATCGATATTTATGAAATATCGTGTGTATTCTATGCATGTAATGCATCGAATATATTCAACATGTATGAAGCATCGCTATTTTAAGGCTTAACGGAGTAAGTCACGAATTTAAGCGTCTTAAAATAGCATCACGCCCAGCCATCTTCGAGTGATTGTTTGGAGGCTATACAAGCAAGCCCTGATTTGGCCGATCACCCCATGTGGAAGAGTGGTGGACGGTGATCATGGTGATGCCTCACTGGTTTCCTAACTCCTGTCTTAGGTTATCCGTCCAAGCTGGCGAAGTTGGACGGACGAGATGACTTTCGACCCACATCTGCGACCGTCAGATTAGGGTTTAGGAGGTGCGCAAGTACCTTCTTTTAGCTTGGTCGAATCCATGCATGGGAGATATTTTTGGCAAGACCGACCGGGCATGCGTGTGGACGGCTTGCCGGTGTACACGTCCGTACCTCAATGTCCCATGGAGATGTGATCTAAGCCACTCGATTTGTCCGGCAAAGTTGAGTGGTCGAGATCGGTTTGCAATTGGAATCGCGCGACCATGGCTAGTTTAGGCACACGAATCGAGGCATCTAGCCATGGTCGGCCTTGGCCGATTGGTCACGCATGTAGATGGGCCCACAGCGATTGTATTCACATGTTTGGGACCCTTTGAGTCTACATCTACACCCTCCATCTATGCCTGCGAAGATGGATGGTCGCGACTGATTTGCGACACATGTGATATGTCGCAAACCCTAATTAGGGTTTCATGTCCACCCTACTTTGGCTGGACGAATTGGAAAACTAAGCTTCTCTTTTAGGGAGCCCGACCATGTGGGGACCACATTGGGCCGGTGGTGAACATGCCAATACCTGCTTGACGGCTATGGGTCTGATCTAAGCCATCCAAACATGCTGGTGAGGTTGGATGGTCGTGATCAATTTAAGACCTTTAGTGGAATTTCTTGCGACCCTTAAAGCATCACGTCGGCCGAACTTTGGGCGAGCATTTGCTTCTCCCTATCTAGGTCGTGAGGTGGTCGATTATGCAGGCGTGAAGGGGGCCCGCCAGGTGTGCAGGACAACGCTTGTCCAACCGGCCATGGGACGATCTATGCCGTCCAACCATGCCGGTGAAGTTGTACGGCCGCGATCTGTTTGAGACCGACATTGGAAGTCTTGTGCATACATGTTTTCCAAGATGCTCCATACCAGACCAACCATCATACTTTAAGCTGGTGTTTGGTGGTTGTTTGGGAGGCGTGGTATGTATTCGACCGACCAGGGCATAAATGGGCCCGCTGGTGGTCATTAAGATGGTAGCCTGCTCCTGTTGAGGATCGTCTAGGCTGGTTAAATCAAGCGGCCAACTTGCGTGGTCGTGATTGTTTCTAAGACTGTTAGTCTAGATTCAAATATGCTCAATCGGGCTAGTATAAAACACCGAGAGATGTATGCTCAATCGGGCTAGTATAACACACCGAGAGAGGTGGGCTCAATCGGGCTAGTATAACACACCGAGAGATGTGTCCTGTACGGGTATTTCGTGCATGCCTCACTATTACACTTGGAGATTCGTGTTACTCTGCTGAGAGCAACACTCAATCGTCATGCCGCACTAATAATGAGAGTTCTGCGGGAACAACGCAGGAAATAAAAGGCTAGTCATGCATTAATTAATAATGTTGTAAATTCACAGGGTATATGGGATTGTTGCTACATGCTCCAACCAGGATGAATTTTGTGTATTTAATTCATAGAATAATGGGATTGTTGCCACATGCTCCATTCTAGGTGAATTATTAAAGTGAAGAAGTATTCATCACTTAACAGTGGCCTTATCCTTTGCAGGATGTCAGCGTATAAATTTGGTTTTACAATTTTATCCCTGAACTAAAATCCACCATCAACATTAAGTCCCATGCCTAGCATATAATGGTTGCATCATTGTGGGGTAGGCATGAGATGGTAACGAATATAATCGTATAAAGACAAGATAAAAGAAGTTTACCTGGAGGGAATCTTGTCGGGCATGTTGACAATCATCTGCGTGAGTACGCCAGGCGTGACCACGGACCTTGGTGGGACCAGCTTCCTCCTTCGGTTATTTGAGCCAAGAAGGGAATCCTTCTTCTACCAGAGTTCTCCAATTACTTGTGTATAAAAGAGGACCGACCCTTTTCTCTCTTTTTTTTTGTTCGAACAGCTTCTCCCGTTCATGACTTTGGCTCGCCGAGCATTGATGTCGCTGCCACCGCTGCGGACGCCGCCGGAGCTTGCTGTCGTTGCTATTGTTCGTCCGTTGAAAACTGTATCACGTCGCATGCATGAGTTGGGCCCCACTTGTGCATGCTCCGACTAAATGTGGGATTTTTTGTGCATGCCTTGCTCGAACGTGGGACCCACCGCGTGCCTACTTTGATTTGGGCCGGATGTGCCTGCTTCGACCAATCTGGGGCTAGTTTTTCCTGATCAACGTGGGACCCGCCGCGTGCCTGCTTTGCTTGGGGCCGACTGTGCCTTCTTCGACCAATCTGGGGCTAGATGTGCCTGATCAACGTGGGACCCGCCGCGTGTCTGATTTGCTTGGGGCCGACTGTGTTTTTTTTTCCTGGGGCCAGATGTGCCTGCTTCGACCAATCTGGGGCTGGCTGTGCCTGATCAAGTGGGACCCGCCGCGTTCCTTCTTTAATTGGGGACGACTGTGCCTGCTTCGACCAGACACCAAACCTGTTGCCTCACCCAACACCAGACTTCCCCCTTGACCAACACCGGCCTTGCCTTGACGAACACCGACCTTGCTGATTTGACGAACCCCGACCTTGCTGACGGACATCGCTGCCTCGACCGACACCGGCCTTGTTGTCTTGTTTCGTTCGAACACCGGCCTTGTCCCGTACACCAGATTTGTTACTTCTACAAACACCGTCCTTGCTGTTGTGACCAACACCGGTCTTGCTAACCAACATCGGTCTTCCCTTTGCTCGAACGTGGGACCCAGGCGTGTTTCCTTTGCCCAAACGTGAACCTTGTATGTTCGAACGTGGTGTTGGCCCCATTGTGTTCATGTCCTCCTACGGCCAAGGGAGCATGCTTCACTGATAATAATGCCGATGCCAAGTCAGGAGGTGTTGACAACTTCAAAGACATGCCAAACATAAATGATAAGTTGTTCACCACGCCCTTTCATCTATCTGAAAACATCTGTCCCACAAGATAACCCTTCTCCATCGACTTCAAGGTTTTTCATGCTCCGCTGGGCCCTTATGAAGGATGGATGAGACGCATGTTGAGAAATGAGTACATCAAAGATAACTTGACCAAAGCGCAGATTATTGATGTAGATTGCGTGTTGAAACGGCTCGAGAGGATGTTAAAGTGGCTTCTGGTGCGAACGTTGAGGCGGATCCTGGAGAGAGCGCTGGGAGCGCTGAAGCGGATTCTTCTGGAGCGAACATCGAACCGGATCCTGGAGAGAGTGTTGAAGCGGCTTCTCCTGGACAGGCGTTGGAGCGTCTTCATCTGAAGAGAGCATTGAAGAGGCTTCTTATTTAGTTTGATTCTCCCTCGCGAATTGCATGCTTCTTGATTGACCATCTCTCCTGTATTGAAGAAATCCCTTACTTTTTCCGTAGTGGTTGTTGCTGTGATGAAGCTCGGGCACTGGTATCGATAAACGAACAACGGTTCTTAGCAGTAGCTGTGATCAGAGGAGACTGGCAGGAAGATGAGTGACAATTCCGGGCTCGAACTCGGAGGTCATCATATAGTGGTAGAGCTTGTCTCTTCATTAGAGGGAGAAGCTAATAATAGAACCAATAACTTCCTTCATGTTGCCTCATGGAATGGAAAAGAGAGAGACAGTCCCCTGCCCATGAGTATTTACTGAGCCTTCGAATTGATAGATGTTGTCACGCTGGGTTCACGAGGCCGTCTTTACGTATGCGCTGCATTTCATAGACGTCCAAGAATATCACTGGCCTTCAACAATACATCTGTTCTCTTGAGTATATCCTCGTCTTTGGACATTTTGGAACGGGAGACGAAATTCTGAAAGTGTCCCTTATTGATGTTGCTGCCGTTGAGCCAGAAATGGAATATCTTGGACGTTGTTTCATCACTGTGGCAGCCTTGCATGTGGTACTGGAGTTGGAGTTGGCGATTTTGGACGCGCATGATGTTGTATCTCGGTGGCTTTCCTCTTACTGCTTCAGCGAAATTGGTTCTTTCTAGCAGGGCGGATGCTGTTGTAGATGAGCGTTCAAAAGCTTCACGAAGTCCAGAGGATGACCAAAAGCGCAGATTCTCCAACATAGCACGATAGACATGCACCATCGTCTGATAGAGTGTTTCGTCCGGATCTTTCTCAACATGACGCACGAACATCGTTATCTTCTTGAGGCTGCTCCCTTGAGGTATCAGCTCCAGTGGAAGATTATCGTCATAGCTCATTGATACGTTACACCGGCATTCTTTAAACCAAATGGCATTACAACATAATAAAATTTCCGAGAGGAGTTCGAAAGGCAGTCTTACTTGCATCATGCTCGTTGTAGATGGGGAAAAACGATTTGTTGGTTTTTACGGAATTAAGGAGACGACCGTACGGAGGAGACTCCTTGAACCGAGTGAAATGTTCAACCTCACATAGATGCACTGCAATAAGGGAGTGCTTTGAATTCGAGAGATCAATCTGTAGTAATCCGGCTTAAACCAAGACAATGGCCGTTCCAGAGTAAATTCGGTCACAAGAGAGGATGGGTCGATCTGTAGGAGGGAAGCTGAGAACTGTGTGGAATCAATGGTAATCAAAGATTGTAGGTGTGTTATGTATTCTGAATAAGATAAGTTCTGAATGATTGAATCTCTGTTGAGAGTGATTACTCAGATGTTGATTTGTTAATCTCGTGTTGTCTGTTTGACGTGAGATTCTTGTCTATCCAATCATGATTTCAGAGACTTATTTATATTGCTGGAATTGTAGACACCATGATCCCATGAAGTGTGACAGTTGATGGAATCAAAGAGTGGGGAAATGGAAATCGTGTTTGCAACCAGTTGCTCATCGTGCGGTCGATTTTCCATCCACTACTTTGTTAACTCCTTCAACTGATTGCACGACTTGCTCACATTCCATCGTGTGTATGAACACACGTGCCGTAGACCGCCAGACCAAAACCCTAGTTGATATCCCCCCAAGTGACACGATTTATGTCTCGTGGTTAATTAGTCAGTTGTTGACTTCATGACTTTATGGGACGATGAGTCCATGTATTTGCTGAGTTGAACATGATTTTGCAAAATGTTCTGAGACTCATGAATTGAACATGGCTGTTGAGGCAGAGGTATAATTCTCACTTTGAGGTGAGAAAGTATTTCTCATTTGATGAATTGTTGAATATTGATAGTTGAACCAATATTTCTTGGTTTGAGCAAATATTGCTCATCTAGCAAGTGTTGCTCGTTTGATGAATTATTGGCAGCGTGACCGAAATAAAACATTAATTAGAATACTGATAGTTGAACCGAGTATAATAAAATGGTAATCATGAGATCGTCGAAAAATTATTAGAGTTCGAATCTGGAATTATGATCCTTGGACTCAGAAACCCTAATTTGATCAATTGATGACCGAGTGATAGTTTATTGAAAATTTAACCATGGAATGAAGGAGGACCGGCTACATGAGACCGTGGGTCAACCATGTAGCGTCCATATGCATGCATGAGCAAATACCAAGACCCCTTGAAGAGTTGGTGAAAAGATGATCAAATGTTGGTTCAATCATTTTTCATATAATGCTCGTCTTAGCCTTAAGTGATAAAACCTAATTAATTATGGAGAGGTGAGAGACCGACCAAGGGTTCATAAAACCAACCCTGGATGGTCGTGGGATCGAATGATGATCACTTCATGAAATTCCAAAATTATTTGGAAGAGTCTTGGACCTAATACGTGCAATTGCGCAAATTAGGTCAAACCATGAAAATATGTGGGACCGGATCATTGCGAACCAAAAAGCCAACCTTAGTCGGTCAAGCTAACATGCTCACATCGCCAACACGTCCGCGTCTCAGTCTTGAGAATTTTGATATTTTCTGGCGTGCGTTTGAGCAACCATTTGAGAAAATACAATAAAATTAGGGTTTTGCTGAAACTGAAGAAACTTCATGAGATGAAGGAAAAAAACAATTATAAATTGAAGGAATATGAGGCGTGGGACCGCTGGAGCAAAGGCATGGCCGGCCGGCCAGTGACCACGGTCTCATGGTGCCTTTTCCTATTTTTATAATATATTTCATGATTTTATGAAAATATAATGAAATCAAGGAATTTTGTTAAAATTAAGGAGTTTCCTTAAAGTGAAAGAGTTTCCATGGGATCAAGGAAGCAAATAATATTAAAATAATAAAATAAGGGCGTGTGGGGCTGGCTAGGGCATGGCCGGCCGGCTTGCGCCCTGTCCCACAAGTTTCCCTAATTTTATGTAATTTTTGTGTATTATTTTTCATGATTTGAAGGAATTTTCATAATTTGAAAGAAATACCATGAAATCAAGGAATTTCATGGGATCAAGGAAACCTTAAAATAATAATAATAAAATAAGGAGCGTGTGGGACCGGATAAGGCATGGTCGGCCGGCTGGGGCCCGGTCCCACGAGTTTCCCTAATTTTATATTATATTTTCATGGTTTTTTGAAAATACCATGACATTAAGGAGCTTTCATGAGATTAGGGAAATAATAATAAAATAATGAGGAACCATGAGGTGTGGGGCCGGCCGGGATCAAGGCATGGCAGGTTGGCCAATAATCACAACCCCACAATGTTTTTCCCAATTTTGTATTATTTCCTTGGTGCGAAGGAAACACCATGAAACTGAAGAGTTTCCTCAAAACGAAGGATATTTGTTCAAATGAAAGGATTTTCATAAGATCAAGGAAGATAACAAAAAATATGATAAAATATAAAACTGGCGTGGGATTGGCCACGGCACGTCCGACCAGTCGATGAGCCCAATCCCTTGGCGCCTTGGTCAATATTTTATTTATTTATTATTTTCTTTCCTATTTTGCATAGATTCATCGTTTCGTCGTATTTTGAAATACTCGTTTGTGCTGTGATTGTTAGTGTAACATCGTTGAGTACACTTGCACCATTTGAGCCGGGGCTTACTCAGAGGTAGCTCAGATGCCCGTGCGTTGAATATTTATTATTAACCCATGGAATTCTGCTGGGAAGAACCATAGATTAAAGTAACGAAATACTGCGAAAATATTTGAATATTTTCGGAAATTCAGTGGATGAATCCAAGAATTTAGGAATAATTAACTTATGGCTCTATACTAGCAGAGAAAGCTGTCTAGGAGCATTAATTATTCTGACATGAGCTTTCTGGAGCTTCATATCCTTTATATAGTTAGGGAAACTCGTTGTTTGTATCCTGAAGACGTTATCGCTCTATACTAGCAGAGCAAGCTGTCTAGGAGCCGTCAATCTCGTGATTCTATATAGAAATAATTACTGAAGTGTGTTAGTATTCATGAGACATGCCGTTGTCCAGCCGAGAGACTACATATCTGCATGTACTCTGAGAGAAAGTATTCTCAGTCAGAGGATTCAATGAGAGACCCGTGTCTCAATACTCACATCTGATTGATGGATCAGGAGTTCGTATAATTATGGGTTTACGATTTTAGCCTTTGTCGAAAATCCACCATCTATATTAAGTCCCCTGCTTAGTGAGGAAAGCCGCGTTCCTCAGTCAGCATTGAATGGTGATTTTTCGGTCATAAACAATATAAGTAATTGAACTTAGTCGTAAGTTAAGGCGTTACCGGATTTTGATAGTGCGAGCATACCATGACTTGAATGAAGATCTTAGTGGCATGATAGAGCATCGTTTGATGAGCATAAAGTGGCGTTGAACCGCTGGTTTGGACGATGGAACCTTGGTCATTTAGGATTCGCGGGTCGGGCCCAAATAAGGAAATCCTTGTAAAATTAGGTTTTGGAAATAAAACTTGATATAAAAGGGAATTAATCCTTTTTTTTTCCACGACCATCAACTTCATCACCTGTCCACCACCTTCACGCCAGCAACAGGATGAGAAATATTTCACGCCGGAACACCGACCGCCGCCACCGCCGTCCGGCCGATGCCAACCAGGTGTGGATTTTTTTTTTTTTTTTTGCTGATGTTTATATGAGTTTCATGAAGTGATCATGTTGAAATCATATATGTGTGTAGGTGACTAGGATTTTTGTTGAAAAACCCTTGGTTTTTGAAAACGTGTGTTCGTTTGATCGTTAGTTTTGAAAACTAACAATAATCCCTGATTTAGAAGAGATTTTTAATTTATGTAGACTTAGGTCCAGTGATAAAGTTTAGTTTAGGAGCTTTCATGTGAACCAAAGTTTTATCATAAAAGAAGTGAGTTTTCACAAAACTGAAATAAACCTTCGTTTTAGAGACGAAGGACGATACGAAGGAAAAGAGTTTTTTTTCTTTTGCGTGAGTTGTTACTCACTAAAAGTAAAACGCGAGTTATTATTTCATGTTTTGTAAACATATATTTTCAAAACTGATTTTTGAATAATTTTCAAAGTAAACAATTATTTATGATGAGATATTGTTTTAGTTTTTTCATAATTCCATGGTGAATGTTCACGCCGTAGAAATGTTCATGATTTAATGAAAATTTCGTTCGTCTTTTGCAGGTTTCGAAGAAACGAACGAGTTTTGAGGTGTTTAACTCTTGGATTACCAATATCACTGTCGTTAGTGGAATCGTAAAGAGGTAACAGTTAAGAATTACCATTTTTGCAGATGAATTCACTTGCATGTTGATAATTTTATGCTCCTGGTTTTCAGAAAATGTCAACTTCCAGCGGCAACAATTACGATTATTATTACTCCTCTTCCTCCTCCAGCTCCTCTGATGAGGATTCCAAATCTTTTGTAGCCAAATCGAAAGCTAAGACAACTCATGATGAAGGAGCGAAGTCTAGCATACCCTTGAATGATCGCAGGGTCACTTATGTTGAACTTATGAAGAGGAAGGATGAAGATGATGATGCCGAGAATCTTCAGCGCAGAAGGGATCGAATCCGGCGCCGAGTACAAGCGGCTGAGGAGAGACGTCAATTCCTTGATGGGGTACCCTCTGACTCTGATGCTGATGTTTCTGAAGAGGAGACTGCGTGGGTATTTACAGAGCGCAAGATCAAGCCTGACCGATACGAAAGATAGTTTCGGAGGACCATGAAGCAAATTTAAGCCGAAGTTGAAGCAGAAGAAGACTCGGACTCATCCTGAGGCTCGTCCATACTTCATCCCTGACGCTGATTCCGACGAAGAGGAAGATAGCGATGACAAATATGATGACTCGGATGAGTCTGACGAGTAGATTTACTTCTATCTTCTTTAAACATTTGAATGTTCTTTATCCTTCGTAGTAGACATTTCTTTGATGATTTGGATGACTTTGCTTTATAGCTAGGGATTTCTTCTGAACAATAAATATTTTATTAATGTTGATTCCTTCTAATCAAATGAAACGGACCAATGTCCATGCGCCTGAATCCATCATACTCTCTTTTGATTATTTCCGTCTTGTGAGAAGTACCAAAATACGGTTAAGAGACACGGGACGTGTAGAGAGCTGCGTGGCCATTCTCTGACTATGTCGTTGTCAGTCCCCGGTGTGTTATTTTCCTCCGCGTCTTCAGTATTGATCTCGTTTGAAGCTTAGGGTTTCTGCGAAGCTCGTAACTGAACTGACTGTTCGTAGAAGATAAACATCCACCGTGTCTAATATATATCTTCGTGACTTTGAGTTTATCATCTATGTGAATATTTCCTCCATTCCTGAGTGAGTTTCATCATGCAGAGAAATTCCGATCATACCTTGTTATCGCTATGTCGAGCAGTAGTATTTCTTCTCGAGATGATCCTCAGTCGAAACGTGAAATAGAAGCGTCCATCCCAGTAAGTTGTATACCTTTTTCGTCTATGTCTGATCGAGATTACCTGATCATAAGAAAATGATTTGTTGCAGGATAACCAGAAGAATTCTTCATCTCATAACTCGAGGCCCAAGCGGACTGTTAGAGATCCTGCCCAGTACATGTCGGCTTATGCTGAGGCTGGATCATCTGTAAGCACCCTTACAACCCTTGCAGTTCCACTATGCTCAATTTCGGTAAAATTAAATACTTATCCGTTTCGTCGCAGGCGGATGTTCATGTCGTCGTTGATGCCAGAAGGAAAAGGAGTGGAAAGTCTGTGACCGTGGTTGAGGTTGAAGACAGCAACACCCGAGTTGGTGAAGACTCTGCAGAATCCGTAGAGATTGAACACATGGTTCACGCTCGTGAATGTCCAACAGCTGGACTATCGTTTGAAGCTCCTATGATCAATAATTACCCGGAAAATGAGGTGGTTGGTGGATTCGTCATCCCCAAGTGTCACACGCCTCTTTACACCAAGATCTGGAAAAGATATGGACATATTGCTACGACCGAGGTGTGGAAGGGTTTTCTACCAACCCTCCTAACTACAGTTGCAGGGATGTTACCGATCATTGAGGAGATGGACCAGGTGCGCCTGCGAGATGTCAAGAATCAGTAATTGCACAAGTGGGATGAGATGATTTCGAACTGCGAGACATTGCAGGTAGGATGACTTCGTCATCGACTCGAGATAATCAAGATTCATAAGGCGGCGGAGGCTGCTGATGCGATTTCTCTAACCACTGCTTTACTGGAGGAGGATAATATGCTCGCTCTGGAGTCGGCCCGGGTTGAGAAGGCGGTGCAGGAATTGAGGACGAAAACTAAAAGTTTTCAGAAGAAGCTTGACAGGGTTGCTTACAGAGATTACCCATTGTTGGATGGTTTGCTCTGAGTGAGCATTTATGATTGTTGTTTTTGAATAGGTTTAAGATTCTGGTTAGGTGGAATAATTGATCATGATATTAAGGAATTTTGCTCATTTATGAAATGTTTAATGAACAAATGAGCATTTGCACGCTGTTTGGAGGAATGAAAATTACATTTTTGAAAATACTTGAAATGATGAAAAGGTAATTGCTTTCATGAATCAGGAATAATAGGCTTTGAGTCGTTTTCCATTTATTATATTCCCTTCCACTCCTCCATCCATAGCTAAGATCCTGTAGTACCCACTGGATACTGCCTTGATGACTACATATGGTCCCTCCCATTTCGGAGAGAACTTGTGAGCGAACATATCTTGTTGAATGTGCTTTGCTGTCTTTAATACCAGATCTCCTACTTGAAATGTTCGAGGTCTTACCATTTTGTTGTAGGCCCTGGAGATCCTTTGTTTGTAGGTTTCTATGTATTTTTCCACCTTAGCCCTCCTTGACTCGAGCATGTCTAGTTCAGCGATTCTTGACTTGGATACTTCGGCCTCATCCCATTGTACTCCACTGGATGTTGCAATCCTTGCTGAAGGAATTTTGATTTTCGTTGGAAGTATGGCGTCTGCTCCGTAGACGAGGGAATATGGCGAAGTTCTGATTGAGCTCCTTGGTGCGGTTCGATAAGCCCATAGAGCCATAGGCAGCTGTTCATGCCACGTTCGAGGATTGTCATGAATTGTCCCACTTAGAATTCAGATCAAAGTTTTGTTGGTGCTCTCCGCTTGTCCGTTTCCTTGGGGATAATATGGTGTGGAGAAGACTTGTTTGATGCCGTATTTCTCGAGCAGTTCAGTCATATGTTTATTGACAAAAGTAGTTCCATTATCAGTAACAATGTGTTTAGGAACACCGAATCTACATATTATGTGCTCTTTGATGAAGGCTGCAATCTTGACTCCGGTGGTGCTTCGAAGAGGAACCGCTTCAACCCACTTGGTGAAATACTCAGTTGCAGTGATGATGTATTCATGCTGCTTTGAAGATGCTGGATTGATCTTCCCGATGATATCCAGTCCCCAGCTGTATAAGGGCCATGGACTATTCACAGAATTCAACGGGAGACAAGGAGTGTGGATAAGATTACCATGGATTTGGAATTGGTGGCACCTCTGAACGTATGCAGTTGCATCGTCTTCCATGGTCAATCAGTAATATTTCTCATGGACTTGAAGAAATAATTTTCTCTTTCCTTGATGTTCTCCATCGTGCATTTCCTTCAGAATTGTTGGGATTTCATGTTCAGCTAAACATCTCAGTAAATTCCCACCAAAGATTTTGCGGTATAAGATCCCATCAAGAAAGACAAATCTCTTAGCTCTCTGAATGAGTTTGACGGCTTGCTTCTTTTCTGTTGGTAGTTCATTGTCCCGGAGATGTTTGATATAAGGCTCCCTCCAGTCCCCAGTGTTGTGGACTGTCAAAACCTCTAAGTGATGGGGAGGTGTATGACAATTGGGACAAGATCCTTGTAGAGCCCTTGCTTGAGCTTTCATGGAAGGCCAGTAGTATTCTGCCCTCTGAAGCCTTCTGTAAAGTGTTACTACTAGTGTTTGTCCGCAGATTTCTTCATGTATGCACTTGAGTTGTTCTTCCGTTTCATCGTTTCCAAGGCACCGTGTTAGGGATCCATCAGGGTTTCGGTAATACAGCGCCCCGTGAAGCAAGAAATAATTCTTCAATTCTTTGAGGCTGATTTTGCCTTCTGAAATAGAGCAGCTCAATTCATGAATGATAAGTGCTCGCCAATCGTCTGTTGAAATGTCTTCGACTTGAGTGAGCCAGGTAGACAACACAGTACGCCTATGTACAGTGATTTTTTTCTCTGCCCCTTCGAACTGCAGCTTAGAAGCGAGAGTTGCTAGGCAGTCGGCATGCCTGTTGTTGGTCCGTCCAGTATGGACGATCGTGGCATCAGCAAAATGAGTTAATAGTCCCTGAGCTTCAGTTCGGAATGGAGCAAGCGTGATTTCCTTGAGAGAGTATGCTCCATTCATCTGATTGACCAGTAACTTTGAATCTCCTCTTATTTCAAGGTGTGTCGCTCCTGCTTGCTTGGCCAGGGACAATCCTAATAAGAAGGCTTCATATTCTGCTGAATTGTTGGTGCAGTGGAAATCCAACTTGAACGAATGCGAGAAAACTTCACCAGATAGGGACACCAGCACTATGCCCGCTCCTCCGGTGTCATTGCTAGGGATGGCGGATCCATCAAAGTATAGACGCCATGTTTCTTCTTTGATAACTAAGATATCTGGAAATTCACCGGGTACATCCTCGTGTAATGTTGTCGTATCTTCTCCTGGAAAAGCAGCAAGCAAGTCTGCAAATGCTTGGCCTTTGATTGCTTTAGGCGGCGTGCAAGCTATGTCAAATTCTGACATCTGGAGTAGCCACTTCGCTGGTCTCCCTATCAAGGCTGGCTTTGATAGCAGGAACTTTATAGGATCAGCTTTGGAGACGAGTACGACCCTGTTGGACAGTAAATAGTGCCTGAACTTATGGATTGCATGTACTAATGCTAGACATTCCCTTTCAACCTTTGGATATCGGAGTTGAGCGTCTCTCATTGTGCGGCTGAAGTAGTAGATTGGTCATTAGATGCCTTCGTCGTCTTCCTGAGAAAGGAGCGCTCTGATATCAACGTCATTGGAGGCTGTGTAAAGAATCAGGGGTCTTCCCTGTACTGGAGACTTCATGACAACAGGTGACAATAGTATCTGTTGTATCTTATGGAAGGCTTCTTGTTGAACGGCTTTCCAGGTGAAACTTGCTCCTTTCTTCAGTAGAGGGGTGAATGAGGCAATAAGTTGAGCCAATCCAGGAATAAAGCGTCGAATATAATTTACCTTTCCCATAAAAATCTATAGTTCCTTCAAGGTGCATGGTGGTGATAGCTTTCGTCTTGTCCGGATCGACTTTGATTCCTTCGGCTGTGACTAGGAATCCTGAGGAAACACCAAAAGCGCACTTCAAAGGATTCATCTTTAATTTGTATTCTCTGCATCTCTCGAATACTTGTCTCAAGACTTCGAGGTGAGACGTTCGAGTATTCGATTTTACCACCACATCATCGACGTAGTCTTCCACTTGTTTGTGCATCATGTCGTGGAATATGGCAGTCATGGCTCGTTGATAAGTGGCACCTGCATTTTTTAATCCAAAAGGCATCACAGTGTAGTGGAAGTTACCAATGGGAGTACGGAATGTAGTCTTGTTGGCGTCATGCTCATACATCTTGATCTGGTTGTATCCGCTGTAACCATCCATGAATGAGAACATACCGTGGCCACTAGTTGCGTCGACGAGCATATCAATGTTGGGTAGAGGAAAATCATCCTTTGGACAAAATTTATTCAGGTTCCTGAAGTCGACGCTACATCTGATTTGACCATTTTTCTTCTTGACAGGAACAACATTTGCCAGCCACGTTGGATGTTGAATAAGCTTGATGAATCCTGCTGCTAGAAGTTTCTTGATCTCGACTTTGATTTGCTCCTCGACTTCTTGTCTAAATTTCCTAGGCGGATGTTTGACAGCTTTGGAGCCAGGAACAATGTGCAAGTGGTGGGTGACCAGTTTGTCGTCTAGACCGGGCATTTCCTCATACGTCCAGGCGAAAACATCTTGATATTCTTTCAACAGCTTTATCAACTCCGCCTGCTCCTCTGATGACAGTGCTGAACTAATCAGGATCGGCCTTGGATCATCCTCAGTCCCAATATTGATTGTCCCGAGATCATCGGTGGTAGAGTCAGTGCCGTCTTGTAATTATTGTGGGGCGTCTTGAACCTCTTCTTCGAGTGACGGTTCGTTCTGACATGATTCTTCAGGGCGGTGAGACTTTTCATCGTTCTCCCCGATTAATTGCTAATCTTCCCGTCGGCGATAAACGATTCTCCCCTCCGCATCACAACTGGTTATGAATTTTGATCCTGGAATTGAAACCTGATCATTATGGCGTTTAACCGGTATAGTAGATGACTTAATCGCCTTAGCATCTGAGGATGATGGCTTGTCAGCGACCTTTTCAATAGCCTTCCAACGTGGAAGTGGGATGCTGCAAACCTTGCTTGGAGGCTTCGGGATGTTCTTTTGATATTCAAGGAACTCAGCATCGTAGACAGGAGCATAAGGAGATGACGAAGCTGGGATGCGAACGATCTTGTTGTTGAGTAGTGCCTTCATGCATTGATGGTACGGGGAAGGGACCACCTTGTTATCATGGAGCCATGGGCGCCCAAGTATCATGTAATAGTCGGGATATTGTTCGATCATATGGAACTTGACTTTTGACTGAATAGGCCCTACCTTCAAATCGATGTATGCATACCCATATGTATGGATCTGACTTCCTTCAAAGCCTGTCATCAGGATAGGGTGTCGGACAATCTTATGTTGTGGGAATCTGGCCGTCTTGAGAGTCTTCATAGTGACAATATTTGTAGAAGCACCTGTATCAACGAGGGCTCTCTTGAATTCGTAGTCTCTGATGAAGCCAGTCACGTACAGGGCTCGATTGTGTTTTTCTTCTGACATGCGGTCTTCTTCTACAAAAGTGATGTTGTTGATTAAATGGTCAGACATCAAGGGTGTTTCCTCAGCTGTTAGGCACGACGGAGTCAGAGGTATGTCTGACGATATCTGGTTGAGTGCAGCGAATGTACTCGTACGTTGATCTCTGGAGAAGTGTAGAATCTCACAGAAACTTTCGATCAGATGTGCAACTTCTTGGTCCACCCTATTTTCGTAAATAGTGAAGCTGTTGGTTTGAGGGGTATTGATGGCAGTAGATCCGGGATGATCTATCATTTCTTCTCCCAAAAGTCTTGTCAACTCTACCATACAGTTGAATAGTTCATCGATTGCCTCCTTAAATCGATTGACGTTCCTAATCAGAATTTCTTGCCTCCGTGCCAATTCAGCTAATGATGGGATTTCTCCGTCGGACGCATCAATAGAGGGAAAAGGAGTAGTATAGTAGGAGTGACGAATATTACCAGAGTCGTTCGACCGAGCATGAGGAGTGTCGCCATTTGAAATACTCTGGTTAAGATCTGGAGTTTCTGATGAAGACCTAAGACCGACCATCTTTGTGAGAATTGAGATTGCAACCGAGAGATTAATCTCCCACTGTGGTCGCCAATCTGTAGATGGGGAAAAACGATTTGTTGGTTTTTACGGAATTAAGGAGACGACCGTACGGAGGAGACTCCTTGAACCTAGCAAAATGTTCAACCTCACACAGATGCACTGCAAGAAGGGAGTTCTTTGAATTCGAGATATCAATCTGTAGTACTCCGGCCTAAACCAAGACAATGGTCGTTCCAGAGTAAATTCGGTCACAAGAGAGGATGGGTCGATCTGTAGGAGGGAAGTTGAGAAATGTGTGGAATCAATAGTAATCAAAGATTGTAGGTGTGTTATGTATTCTGAATAAGATAAGTTCTGAATGATTTAATCTCTGTTGAGAGTGATTACTCAGATGTTGAGTTGCTAATCTCGTGTTGTCTGTTTGACGTGAGATTCTTGTATATCCAATCATGATTTCAGAGACTTATTTATATTGCTGGAATTGTAGACACCATGATCCCATGAAGTGTGACAGTTGATGGAATCAAAGAGTGGGGAAATGGAAATCGTGTTTGCAACCAGTTGCTCATCGTGCGGTCGATTTTCCATCCACTACTTTGTTAACTCCTTCAACTGATTGCACGACTTGCTCACATTCCATCGTGTGTATGAACACACGTGCCGTAGACCGCCAGACCAAAACCCTAGTTGATATCCCCCCAAGTGACACGATTTATGTCTCGTGGTTAATTAGTCAGTTGTTGACTTCATGACTTTATGGGACGATGAGTCCATGTATTTGCTGAGTCGAACATGATTTTGCAAAATGTTCTGAGACTCATGAATTGAACATGGCTGTTGAGGCAGAGGTATAATTCTCACTTTGAGGTGAGAAAGTATTGCTCATTTGATGAATTGTTGAATATTGATAGTTGAACCAATATTTCTTGGTTTGAGCAAATATTGCTCATCTGAGCAAGTGTTGTTCGTCTGATGAATTATTGGCAGCGTGACCGAAATAAAACATTAATTAGAATATTGATAGTTGAACCGAGTATAATAAAATGGTGATCACGAGATCGTCGAAAAATTATTAGAGTTCGAATATGGAATTATGATCCTTGGACTCAGAAACCCTAATTTGATCAATTGATGACCGAGTGATAGTTTATTGAAAATTTAACCATGGAATGAAGGAGGACCGGCTACATGAGACCGTGGGGCAATTATGTAGCGTCCATATGCTCGCGTGAGCAAATACCAAGACCCCTTGAAGATTTGGTGAAAAGATGATCAAATGTTGGTTCAATCATTTTTCATATAATCCTCGTCTGAGCCTTATGTGATAAAACCTAATTAATTATGGAGAGGTGAGAGACCGACCAAGGGGTCATGAAACCAACCCTGGATGGTCGTGGGATCGAATGATGATCACTTCATGAAATTCCAAAATTATTTGGAAGAGTCTTGGACCTAATACGTACAATTGCGCAAATTGGGTCAAACCATGAAAATACGTGGAACCGGATCATTGCGAACAAAAGATCCAACCTTGGTCGGTCAAGGTAACATGCTCACGTCGTCAACACGTCCGCGTCTCAGTCTTGAGAATTTTGATATTTTCTGGCGTGGGTTTGAGCAACCATTTGAGAAAATACAATAAAATCAGGGTTTTGCTGAAACTGAGGAAACTTCATAAGATGAAGGAATAAAACAATTATAAAATGAAGGAACATGAGGCGTGGTACCGCTGGATCCAAAGCATGGCCGGCCAGTGACCACGGTCCCATGGTGCCTTTTCCTAATTTTATAATATTTTTCATGATTTTATGAAAATATCATGAAATCAAGGAATTTTGTTAAAATTAAGGAGTTTCCTTAAAGTGAAAGAGTTTTCATGGGATCAAGGAAGCAAATATAATATTAAAATAATAAAATAAGAGCGTGTGGGGCCGGCTAGGGCATGACCGGCCGGCTTGCGCCCGGTCCCACAAGTTTCCCTAATTTTATGTAATTTTTGTGTATTATTTTCCATGATTTGAAGGAATTTTCATAATTTGAAAGAAATACCATGAAATCAAGGAATTTCATGGGATCAAGGAAACCTTAAAATAATAATAATAAAATAAGGGGCGTGTGGGACCGGCTGAGGCATGGTCGGCCGGCTGGGTCCCGGTCCCACGAGTTTCCCTAATTTTATATTATATTTTCATGGTATTATGGAAATACCATCAGATTAAGGAGTTTTCATGAGATTAGGAAAATAATAATAAAATAATGAGGAACCATGAGGTGTGGGGACGACCGGGATCAAGGCATGGCCGGTTGGCCAATAATCACGGCCCCACAATGTTTTTCCCAATTTTATATTATTTCCTTAGTGCGAAGGAAACACCATGAAACTGAGGAGTTTCCTCAAAACGAAGGATATTTGTTCAAATGAAAGGATTTTCATAAGATCAAGGAAAATAACAAAAAATATGATAAAATATAAAACTGGCGTGGGATTGGACACGGCACGGTCGGCCGATCGATGAGCCCAATCCCTTGGCGCCTTGGTCAATATTTTAATTATTTATTATTTTCTTTCCTATTTTGCATAGATTCGTCGTTTCGTCGTATTTTGAAATACTCATTCGTGCGGTGATTGTTAGTGTATCATCGTTGAATACACTTGCAACTTTTGGGCCGGGGATTATTCAGAGGTAGCTCAGACGCCCGTGCGTTGAATATTTATTACTAACCCATGGAATTCTGCTGGGAAGAACCATAGATTGAAGTAACGAAATACGGCGAAAATATTTGAATATTTTCGGAAATTCGGTGGATGAATCCAAGAATTTAGGAATAATTAACTTATGGCTCTATACTAGCACAGCAAGATGTCTAAGAGCATTAACTATTCTGACATGAGCTTGCTGGAGCTTCATATCCTTTATATAGTCAGGAAAACTCGTTGTTTGTATCCTGAAGACGTTATAGTTGTATACTAGCAGAGCAAGCTGTCTAGGAGCCGTCAATGTCGTGATTCTATATAGAAATAATTACTGAAGTGTTTAGTATTCATGAGATATGTCGTTGTCCAGCCGAGAAACTACATATCTGCATGTACTCTGAGAGAAAGTATTCTCAGTCAGAGGATTCGATGAGAGACACGTATCTAAATACTCACATCTGATTGTTGGATCAGGAGTTCGTATAATTATGGGTTTACGATTTTATCCTTTGTCGAAAATCCACCATCTACACTCGTACATTCTGTAGATGGTTTATTTTCGAAAAGGGCTAAAATCGTAAACTCATAATTATACGAAGCTCTGATCCAGCAATCAGATGTGAGTATTGAGACACGGGAGAGTACTTTCTCTCATAGTACATGTAGATATGTAGTCTCACGACTGGACAACGGCATATCTCATGAATACTGAACACTTTCAGTGATTATTTCTATATAGTATCACGAGATGGACGACTCCTAGACAGCTTGCTCTGCTAGTATAGAGCGATAACGTCTTCAGGAACCAATAACGAGTTTACCCTGACTATATAAAGGATATGACTTACCGACAAGCTCATATCGGGATAATTAATGCTCCTATTCCATGGTCGAATCCACGACTGGTCCCATGGAATGGCAATAACAATTGCTCATATTCCATGGTCGAATCCACGACTGGTCCCATGGAATGGCAATAAACAATTGTTCTGATTCTATGATCGAATCCACGGCTTGATCTCATAGAATAGCAATAACTATATTATCTCATTACTCCGATTTCATGATCGAATCCACAATTGGTCTCATAAATGGTAATAGATAAAACTTAATTACTCCGATTCTATGGTCGAATCTACGATCCCATGGAATGGTAATGCTCACTTTATTATTCTGAATTCGTAGTCGAATCCTCAACTGATCCTATGAATTAATAATAAACATCTTATTACTCAGTTTTGTGAATTATTCTCCACTGAATTCCATAATTAGTAATAAATAATCAACAATCGGGCGTCTGAGCTACCTCTAAGTAAGTCCGGATTCAAATGGTGAAAGTGTATTCAACGACGATACACTAACAGTCACCGCACGAACGAGTATTTCAAAATACGACGAAACGATTAACCTATTGAAAAATAGGAAGAAAATAATAAATAATCAAAATATTGACCACGGCGCCAAGGGATTGGATTCATTGACTGGCCGACTGTGCCATGACCAATCCCACGCCAGTTTTATATTTTATCATGTTTTTATTATTTTCCTTCATCCGATGAAAATCTTTTCATTTGAACAAATCTCCTTCGTCTCAAGGAAAATCCTCGACTTCATGGCGTTTTCATAAACCCATGAAAATAATATAAAATTAAGCAAAAATAGTGTGGGGCGTGACCATTGGCCAACCGGCCATGCCTTGGTCCCAGCGGGCCCCACACCTTATGGTTCCTCATTATTTTATTATTATTATTATTATTATTTCCCTGATTTCATGAAAATTCCTTCAAATCATGGTATTTTAAAAATACATAAAAAATAATAATATAAAATTAGGAAAACACGTGGGACCGGGCCCCAGTCGGCCTGCCATGCCTCAGCCGGTCCCACATGCCCATGTATTTTATTATTATTATTATTTTTAGGATTTCCTTCATCCCATGAAACTCCTTGATTTCATGGTATTTCTCTCAAATTAGGAAAATCCCTTCAAATCATGGAAAAATACATAAAAATTAGGGAAACTCGCGGGACCGAGTCCTAGCCGGCCGGCCGCGCCTCCAGGGTCCCACACACCCTTTTTTTTATTATTTTAATATTTTTGCTTCCCTGAACTCATGAAAACTCCTTCAATTCATGGAAACTCCCTAAGTTCATAAAATTTCTCAAAAATCATGAATTTTTCATAAAATCATCAAAATATTATAAATTAAGGAAAAGGCACCACGGGACCGTGGCCACGACCGGCCGACCATGCCTTGGCCTCGGCGGTCCCACGCCTCCTTATTCCTTATTTTATAATTATTTTCCATCATCTCATGGTGTTTTCCTCAGTTTCGTCGAAACCCTAATTTTGGCATATTTTCTCGTATGGATGCTCAATTGCACGCTTGAAAATATCAAAATTCTCAGGACTAAGAGGCGGACGCCTTGGGGACACGAGCACGCTATCTTGACCGACCGATATTGGCTCTTTGGCTTACAGAAGCCTGTCCCATCAAGTTTCACAGTTTTGACCTAATTTGCACAATTGCACGTATTAGGTTCAAGACTCTTCCAAACACTTTGGATTTTCATGAAGTGATCATCAGGAGGTCACGTGACTACCCAGGTCCGGTTTCATGACCCCATGGTCGATCCCTCACTCCGTCATTATTAGTTAGGTTTTCTCACCTAAGGCTCAAGCGAGCATTTTCGAATAAATGATTAAACCAGCATTCAATCATTCTTTCACCAAAAAATCGTCAACTCTTCATGAGTTCTTTGTATTTGCTCACGTGAGCATATGGACACTACATGGTTGATCCACGGTCCCATGTAGTCGCTCCCTCCTTCGTCCCATGGTAAAACTTCTGACGAACCATGAATTGATCATCAATTGATCAAATTAGGGTTTGTGAATCCAAGGATCATCATTCCAGATTCCAACCTTAATAATTTTACGACGACTTCATGGTCATTAATTTTATTAATTATGCTCGGTTCAACGACCAGTATTCTAATTAATATTTTTGGTACGCTGCCAATAATCCATCAGATGAGCAACACATGCTCAGACGATCAAATATTCAACAATTCATCACATGAGCAACACATGATAAATATTTGCTCAAACCAAGGAATATTGGTTCAACAATCAATATTCAACGATCCATCGAATGAGCAATACTTGCTCACTTCATCGTAATAACTATACCTCTGTCTCATGACATGTTCAATTCATGAGTTTCAGAACATCATGTTCAACACAGCAACTACATGGACTCATCGTCCCATCAAACCACGAAGTCATCAATTGACTAACATACCCGAGACGTCAATCGTGTCACTTTGGGGGGATATCACTTAGGGTTTTGGTCTGGCGGTATACGGCACGTGTGTTCAAACACACGATGGAATATGAGAAAGTCGTGCAATCAGTTGAAGGAATTCACGAGGTAGTGGGTGGAAAATCGACCAAGTATCCACACGTTGAGCAACTGGTTTCAAACACGATCTCCACTTCCCCACTCCTTGATTCCATCAACTGTCACACTTCATGGGATCATGGTGTCTAAAATTCCAGCAATATAAATAAGTCTTTGAATCATGAATGAATCATCAGCATCAATAGTATCATCAATCTCACGTCTCATCGACAACACGAGATCGTCAACTCATCAGTTGAGAAACTACTCTCAATTGAGCAATTTCAATCATTCAAAGCCTATCATATTCAGAATTCACACACCCACAATCTTTGATTACCATTGATTCCACACATTTCCCAGCTTCCCTCCTACAGATCAACCCATCCTCTCTTATGACCAAATTTACTCTGGAATGGTCATTGTCTTGATTTAGGCCGGAGTACTACAGATTGATCTCTCGAATCTAAAGCACCCCCTTTGCAGCGGTGCATCTGTGTGAGGTTTAACATTTTGCTCGGTTCGAGGAGTCTCCTCCGTACGGTCGTCTCCTCAATTCCTTAAAAATCAGCAAATCGTTTTCCCCCATCTACAGATTGGCGACCACAATGGGAGATCATTCTCTCGGTTGCAATCTCAAGCTTTCACAAGATGGTTGATCTTAGGTCACGCACGATCGCAGATCCTAACATAAATGATGCTAACACTAGCAACGACACTAATGATGATATTCCAGAAAACATTCCTGCTTCCAACAATGGCGGTGGCGTCACTCCTCATCCGACTGGAGCACATCCCCTGTTTGGTCGTTCCCTGAGAAAATTAGAGAAAACCCACCTACCATAGCTGATCTCATGAAGGTGCAAGAGACTCTTGCCAAGAATCAGACTGACATGGCTGCAACACAGAAGGAGCTGTGCAATTATCTCAAAAATCTCATTGACAAGATGTCAGAGAAGACTCAAGAAAATAGAAGGAAAAATCCTCAGACGCTGATCCTGAGGTAATCCCAATTCATACAGTGGATGATGATGAAGTCCTCAAAGCCGCAGACGGTCCATCAGCGAAGGAGTCATCAAACTTCATCACTCGAGATGATTTAGAACGCCTTCTGGAGAACCGTGGAAAGTACAAGACCCCACATGTCCATCGTCACCAGTCTCCATACCCTGCTGCAACGCAGAGGATTCCTCTTCCAAAAGGTTATATCTCTCCAACCTTTACTTTGTACGACGGAACCGGCAATGCTCGGGAACATGTTTCTCGGTTCCTGGAAGATTTGGGTAAACATGAGCATAACCATGTTGTTCGCCTCGAAGAATTTTCAAAATCCTTGAAAGGCAGAGCATACACCTGGTATAACAACATCGCACCAGGAACTATCAACAGTTGGGGAGAAATAGTTAATGCTTTCTATAGAAAGTACTTCTTTGTGTCAGAGAAAATTACTCTCTCCGATCTTGGAAGAATGTTTCAGAGGAACAATGAACATCCCAATGACTACGTGAAAAGATTCAGAGTCCAGGCCCTGGACTGTCATGATCCAAGCGTCACGGAGCACCAACTGGTAGACTTGTGTATCAACGGCATGATCCCTGTCTACAGAGCTTTATTAGAAAATCTTCGTTTCCAGACCTTCTCAGAGCTTCATGAAGCGGTGAAGAGATCGGAAACTACTGCGCCCGCTTTACTGGAAAGAACAAAAGCTACAAAGGCTGAAGAACCGCGAGACACTCGAGGTAGCAGATGTCTGATCAAGAAGCAGTAAAACCTCCAGCCTTCCACAAACACGGTTACAGAAGGGAGAAAACGGAAAGCCAATCCTCCGTGCAAGCATACCCCAGCTCCTTCAAGATCACAAAGGAAGGATAAACAAGATGCATAAGCCTCTGACCAACGCACAAGAGTTCCTGATCAAGAAGCACCTGACTTTACTTTTTCCATTGAATAGGTGATCGAAATCCTGGATGCCTGGGTCCAAGATGGTGCAAATCGAGTTGCCATATGTCAAGAAAGAACCAACTGAAGAAGGCATGGAAAGTCCTCGTTACTGCTGCTTCCACAAGTTCGTCAATCATCCCACAAGAGACTGCGGAGTTTTGAAGCACATTTTCAAAGAGAAGGTTGATTCACAATAGCTTCAACTGGGGACTGAAGGAGTACACAAGAGTCCTCTCCCAGTCATAACCTTTACACTCTATGAACAACCTATCAAAGAGGCAGTTCAATCCTTGGTCGAACATGAATTGCGTTATTTGTCGAAGGCACAAAGGGGAGACATGTTCACATTATTGAACCACATCGTGTCAAAAATCCGTTCCGAAAATACTTCTTGAGCCTACATCCACAAACCAAGATATGTACGACTGGGGATTTCTTACCGCAGTCAATCTCAGAAGAAACAAATTTGGAAGAACGTTGATCGATGCTGACACCTTCATCAACAACATTCCACTTAAAACCATCGGATCCACATGCATCACTCGACAAGAAGATACTCATGCTCCATCTCAATCAGAGACCTTGAAGGGGCGCTCGGAAATACTTATGGCTATATCATTCTCAAAGTGAACATAAGTTCAACCTGGACAGAAACCAAGTTTCACATAATCAATCAAGAAGATCCAGGATACGACATGTCCTTCAGACGAGCGTGAATCCATGCTGAAAAGATGAGTACTTACAAAGCGCCTTGGTTACACATTTCTCCAATGAAGAAAGTTCTAATCCAGAGGATTTGACGGACATTCCATCATCAAAGTACTTTGAGTAATTTCGATGAGGTTGAAGCAAGAACCTGCAAAATATGCATGGACATTCATCAAGAGGTTCCGCGCTCAGGAAAGTCTCATTCCATGTCTATGTCATTTATTTCCCCACATGCTATCCTAGCATGGGGACTTAATTATGCTAGCAACTCTACAAGACGTTATGAATGGTAGCTTCACCGCATTAGTATTTTACCAAGTGGTTGAATCTGACGTTTCTATGAATCAATCACTGAAATATTCATTACTGACGTCCAAACATGGCAGAGAATACTTTGGGCGTTTCTCCTGCAAGTCCATGTGTTCCACAAAATCAGAAAGATCTGATGTCTGCACAAGTGTCGAATCCCACTACTGCAACAAAAGGGATGCTGAATCAATAGAAGATACTCCAGGGCCGAGACGATCAAACACCTAAGACATTCGATGCTTAAGGAATATACGCTTCAACGCTCAAGCATCTAAAAAAGCCATCAAATTGTACTCCCAATCAAAGAGTACAACTTCAACACAAATATCTCGACGATGACACATTGATTCAACATCAGCACGATCAAAGTGTAACTAAACGATAAGTCTTCATTATCCCATGATAAAACTTCTGAAGCATATGCAACATCATGGATGGCACTAACTCCTTCAATATACACTGGGCAACCTGAGGTGATTCTGTGAAACTTCATCAACGGGTTTTCGCTACATCACAAGCCCCTACATGATTGAGGAACTTTCTCTCTTCACCAATCACATCCAGTATGAAAACTCTTGATGCCATCTACCGCACTAATGTCGACTCACTGACAAAGCCAGTTCGTGGTAAAGTTATGATTTCAGGAGCATTCAGGTTGAACTCTCAGTACACCTTCATCTTACGGACGCTCAAATCATCAACTAGTTCGTGAATGTAAAAGGCTCACTGGATGAAGTAGCAAAGACTATATTTATAATCATGGTTCTAGCCTTTTCGGTCTTTGGAGCAACTTCAACCATGGTATCAACATAAAAAATAATCTCTAGAGGAACACCATCCATGATCTCAGCAGCGACAAGGATCTCTGGAGCGTAATCATGGTCTCAGCACCAACAACGGTCTCAGGAGCAACATCCTCAGGGCTTCATCAACTAATCACTCTCTGAAGTGTTACACATGAAGCGGACTCCTCTAAGAACCAATGATCCATATCAATATGTGTAGACCTGATAACATGGTCACATGAAAGTCTTCCCAAAGCTGACACGACTGGTGGGCATAATCCAAAGTCTTCTACAAGATGTTCTTATCACCTCTACAAATGAGATACAACACACTTCAGGACATAGGTTTATATAAACGTACCAATGGGTGAGGAATGGGACAATACTTCCTCAACAAAAGATGTCCGTATATGTTTCTTCTACAACATACCAAAAGGGCGCATCAATCGGACATATGAGCTGAAAGATATGGCCTTTACCGTCAGGTCTATGAAATCTAAAATATTTGTATGGGATTACAAATTGCAAATGTGCACGCTTCGTTGGATGACCTCTACAACTCCAAATTGAGTGATTCTTTTCTCATGTGATATCTCAGCCTCTTAGCTTCGAAAGTTGGGGTCAAGCATCGAATTTCGACCTTGTATGAGGTCCCTACAGCTTCTAAAGCGTACAACATGCAAGCAACAATTCTTAGACGGGATTCATGACTTCCACAGTCGATCAGTGTCCACCGGGTATTTTCGCTAAGTACTTCATCAAGGTACCTCCAACTTCGACTACCTGGGTCTTTACATCAATTTTCTACCCGGATCCTCTATTTAGGTCTTGCCAGAAGAAGGGAAAACGAAAGAGAGAGATTCAACAAAATACTTGGCATTGACGGTCTACTGGTCAAGACGATCGATTTCACAATCCAAAACCAACCAAGAAATCAAGACCAGAATAAAACCTCACATCTCTCAGAAGTCCAAGGTTCAAGATATCATGGAAAGAAAACTAAAGAAAGTCAGCAAAATAAGATTTCTGCTTTTCTGCATCCTCCAAGACTTGCAAAGCAGCTTTCTCCGCCTCCAGCTTCTTGGTCAGCTCAACAACTTCATCCATCTTCTTCAACACGGCATCACTGGTGGTGAAAGGAGTGTCACCTTCCACTGCTTTCCTGATAGCATCAATCTTTTGACGAAGCCATTTCAGATTGAAGCCAAGTTCTTCAGATTTCTTCAAGTTGTACTCCCAATCAAAGAGTACATCCCGGGTGACAGTATTTCCAGCTGTGATGTGGATATCATTTATAACACGCAAGATGGCTTCTACTTGCCTCGTCAAGAAATAACTATGCTCTGGATCCTTGGTAACAATGATGTGCCCATACGTCTTCCATGGTTTCTTGTATATAACAGAATATCTAATGGGAACGCTAAATCCACTAACAAACCTACGATATGGTAGTATCTCACCAAACGGAGGATTAAAAGCAGTCCCTGCATTGGGATACTCATGCACTATTATTCGGTTCTCAGTCGCTGGAGCAGCGTCATCAATCATAGGAACAACTTCGGTTGAAGCAGCTTCTTTCATTCTCGATTCGGGTTCCACCATCTCACGTAAAATTGGAGTTTCAGTCACCTCCACGACATCAATAACAAGATTTCCATGAACTTTAGGTGCAGGGATGGAGGTCTCATTATCAACGGCTCCATGGTTGCTCAAGTCATTATTGTTGGATCCATTATTCCCAAATTCAGCATTTGGCTCCTAATGTGAAGATTACATGGGATTAGAATGCAGAATGTAAGTGAACTAACATCATCTAAGTTCCTTATTATGCACCCAAGACATGCGCAAATAGTGTAGAAGTCATGAAACACGTTTTCAAACAAGCTCAGCTGAAGAGATTTTACACTGCCCTGTATTCAACAGAGAACCGGGAGCAATTGATAATGAATTTAAGATTGGGTCATATAATATTCTCTTCGTATAGATTCTTACTACAACATACCAAAATTTCATAGCAATCGGATGAACGAGCTAACAGATGTGGCCAAAACATCGGACAACATGCAATCTGGAAAAGTTCTGAAGGTCTCCTGGAAGTTCACTATTTCGCCTTTTTCAGGCCCTAAACATGCTCAAACTTCAAAGATCTTCTTTACTAAAGCTTGGAAATTTCCTGGGCTTGAAGATACATATGAAAACCGAGAAAATCTGACTTCGGACGAGGATTCTACAGCGTTTCTAGTAAAATCTGAAGTCTGAAATTTTCTGGTGACGTATTTCGGCTAAGTTATCCATACATTCACATGGATTTTCATAAATTCATTCACGAATCAGAGATATCATACTTCTTTGAAGAAATGACATGAGATATACTTACTAAGGGAGTCTCTAAATCATTTGAAGCCTCGACAATGCCAGAATCTCCGTTGACAACACCGCTATCTCCATTCGGTTCGGGATTTCGGGAATTCTCCATATTCCCATGTCCCAAAGAAGAGTGCGCTTCATCAACATGCTTCTTATATACAATGGTTTCTTCCTGGATTCATCAACAAAAATTATTATTATTTCATTCAAGGAGATGCCGCGATCACCTGCACGAAAGAGATATTTACATCGACTTCTTCATCGGTACTGGATTCCTGAATTGTTCGCCTGGGAACAAGTTGAAGACCGTCAATCAATGGAGAAAAGGTCTGAAAAGAAATAACAAAACCTTGGTCTCGTGATCCTAATTGCACGGGCAGGAAAAAGTCATGTCACAAGGAGCGCTAACAACTCACCAAAGAAACGGCTGGGGACTGCACGTCATTTGCTAACATCCTGTAATCCTTACTTCTGGGTGCTCTGCCCCGAAGACTTTCTTCCATTTCCGAGGAGTCTACATTGATATGAAACCTCACTACATGATCATCCTGTGGTATAGTTGATGAAATAACCAGGAGTACAACTCAATATGAAGGATCTCTCACCATCACTCAGAGGTCCCAGAAGTACCATTTCTTGAAGTTGCACCCGCGGAGATGTCACCCCTGGAAACATCGTCTTTGAAAGTGTCATCATGAGAGTCAGTAATTCTTGCAAATTGGCTGTGACAGACGCATAACATCCAGCGCATCATTCAAAGCGCAGGATTCAACAAAACAACGAATCATGGAATAAAGATGCTCACACCAGCGTCTGCAAAAATGGTAACTTTCAACTCTTACCTGTTTACGATTCCACTAACATTACATGAGTTAATACTTCAAATCTTGCTCGTTCCTTCAAACCTGCTAAGACGAGCAAAATTCTGACATGATTTTCATAAAACCGTGAACAACCCACGTAAATTTTACAATGTGAACATTCACTGGTTTCTCAAAATCTGGACGGACGTCCATTCTACGATTGTGAAAACTCACATATAGACATTATTTTACTATACATAATGGTCTATATCAACAGTTGTTCAAAATCAAAACATGATTTTACAAACTATATAAATATTTAACGTGAAACTCACGAAAATTTGGAAAATATATCTATATATTTTTGCTCCCTCGCACGAGCATCTGTCTCTGAAGCGAGAGTATATTCTCAACGCTCGAGATAAAAAAATTTCATGAAAGCTCATAAAAAATTTTTTATTACTAACAGACGCACGTCTATTTACAAAAAAAAAAACTTTTCTCTCGTACGAGCATCCACCTTTGAAACGAGAGTTTATTCCACTTTGTGAAATCTCACATATTTAAAAAATAAAATTTTGTTTTTCGTGAAAGCTCATAGACAAAATTTTTATCATTAGACTCAGGTCTATTTTGTTGTTTCTTAAACTAACAAACGAACGAGCGTCCGTGCTAAAACGGATTCCTTTATTGGGCCCGGCCCGCGAATCCTAACCGACCACAGACTCGTCATCCAAACCAGCGGTTCAACACCAATTTATGATCATCAAACGACACTCCAATCATGACATTGAAGCCTTCATCAAGTCGTGGTTTTCTCATGCTCTCTAAATCCGGTAACGTCTCAACTTACGACTAAGTTCAATTACTGTTATTTATGGCCGGAAAATCACCATTTAATGTTGACCGAGGAACACAGCTTTCCTCAGTAAGCAGGGGACTTAATGTAGATGGTGGATTTTCGACAAGGGATAAAATCGTAAACTCATAATTATACGAAGCTATGATTCAGCAGTCAGACGTGAGTATTGAGACACGGGAGAGTACTTTCTCTCAGAGTACATGTAGATATGTAGTCTCAAGACTGGAGAACGGCATATCTCATGAATACTGAACACTTTCAGTGATTATTTCTATATAGTATCACGAGATGGACGACTCCTAGACAGCTTGCTCTGCTAGTATAGAGCGATAACGTCTTCAGGAACAAACAACGAGTTTACCCTGGCTATATAAAGGATATGACTTACCGACAAGCTCATATTAGGATAATTAATGCTCCTAGACAGCTTGCTCTGCTATTATAGAGCCACAAAGTTAATTATTCCTAATTAAGATTAATTCTGCCGTGACATTCACTACTGAATTCCCAGAATAATCTATTATTGCTCCTATTCCATGGTCGAATCCACGACTGGTCCCATGGAATGGCAATAACAATTGCTCATATTCCATGGTCGAATCCACGACTGGTCCCATGGAATGGAAATAAATAATTGTTCTGATTCTATGATCGAATCCACGGCTTGATCTCATAGAATAGCAATAACTATATTATCTCATTACTCCGATTTCATGATCGAATCCACAACTGGTCTCATAAATGGTAATAGATAAAACTTAATTACTCCGATTCTATGGTCGAATCTACGATCCCATGGAATGGTAATGCTCACTTTATTATTCTGAATTCGTAGTCGAATCCTCAACTGATCCTATGAATTAATAATAAACATCTTATTACTCAGTTTTGTGAATTATTCTCCACTGAATTCCACAATTAGTAATAAATAATCAACAACCGGGCGTCTGAGCTACCTCTAAGTAAGTCCCGATTCAAATGGTGAAAGTGTATTCAACGACGATACACTAACAGTCACCGCACGAACGAGTATTTCAAAATACGACGAAACGATTAACCTATTGAAAAATAGGAAGAAAATAATAAATAATCAAAATATTGACCAAGGCGCCAAGGGATTGGATTCATTGATTGGCCGACCGTGCCATGACCAATCCCACGCCAGTTTTATATTTTATCATGTTTTTATTATTTTCCTTCATCCGATGAAAATCCTTTCATTTGAACAAATCTCCTTTGTCTCGAGGAAACTCCTCGACTTCATGGCGTTTTCATAAACCCATGAAAATAATATAAAATTAAGGAAAAATAGTGTGGGGCGTGACCATAGGCCAACCGGCCATGCCTTGGTCCCAGCCGGCCCCACACCTTATGGTTCCTCATTATTTTATTATTATTATTATTATTATTATTATTATTATTATTTCCCTAATTTCATGAAAATTCCTTCAAATCATGGTATTTTCAAAATACATAAAAAATAATAATATAAAATTAGGGAAACACGTGGGACCGGGTCCCAGCCGGCCGGCCATGCCTCAGTCGGTCCCACATGCTGATGTATTTTATTATTATTATTATTTTTAGGATTTCCTTCATCCCATGAAACTCCTTGATTTCATGGTATTTCTCTCAAATTAGGAAAATCCCTTCAAATCATGGAAAAATACATTAAAAATACATAAAAATTAGGGAAACTCGCGGGACCGGGCCCTAGCCGGCCGGCTGCGCCTCCACGGTCCCACATGCCTTGTTTTTATTATTTTAATATTTTTGCTTCCCTCAACTCATGGAAACTCCTTCAATTCATGGAAACTCCCTAAGTTCATCAAATTTCTCAAAATTCATGAATTTTTCATAAAATCATCAAAATATTATAAAATTAATGAAAAGGCACCACAGGACCGTGTCCACGACCGGCCGACCATGCCTTGGCCTCGGCGGTCCCATGCCTCCTTATTCCTTATTTTATAATTATTCTCCATCATCTCATGGTGTTTTCCTCGGTTTCGTCGAAACCCTAATTTTGGCATAGTTTCTCGAATGGATGCTCAATTGCACGCCAGAAAATATCAAAATTCTCAGGACTGAGACGCGGACGCCTTGGGGACACGAGCACGCTATCTTGACCGACCAAGAATGGCTCTTTGTCTTACAGAAGCCGGTCCCATCAAGTTTCACAGTTTTGACCTAATTTGCACAATTGCACGTATCAGGTCCAAGACTCTTCCAAACACTTTGAATTTTCATGAAGTGATCATCAGGCGGTCACATGACTACCCAGGGCCGATTTCATGACCCCATGGTCGGTCCCTCACTCCGTCATAATTAATTAGGTTTTCTCACCTAAGGCTCAGACGAGCATTTTCGAATAAATGATTAAACCAGCATTTGATCATTCTTTCGCCAACAAATCGTCAACTCTTCAGGAGTTCTTTGTATTTGCTCACGTGATCATATCGGCATTACATGGTTGATCCATGGTCCCATGTAGTCGCTCCCTCCTTCATCCCATGGTTAAACTTCTGACGAACCATGAATTGATCATCAATTGATCAAATTAGGGTTTCTGAATCCAAGGATCATCATTCCAGATTCCAACCTTAATAATTTTACGACGACTTCATGGTCATTAATTTTATCAATTATGCTCGGTTCAACGACCAGTATTCTAATTAATATTTTTGGTACGCTGCCAATAATCCATCAGATAAGCAACACATGCTCAGACGATCAAATATTCAACAATTCATCACATGAGCAACACATGATAAATATTTGCTCAAACCAAGGAATATTGGTTCAACGATCCATCGAATGAGCAATACTTGCTCACTTCATCTTAAGAACTATACCACTGTCTCATGACATGTTCAATTCATGAGTTTCAGAACATCATGTTCAACTCAGCAACTACGTGGGCTCATCGTCCCATTAAACCACGAAGTCATCAATTGACTAACATACCACGAGACGTCAATCGTGTCACTTTGGGGGGATATCACTTAGGGTTTTGGTCTGGCGGTCTACAGCACGTGTATTCAAACACACGATGGAATGTGAGCAAGTCGTGCAATCAGTTGAAGGAATTCACGAGGTAGTGGGTGGAAAATCGACCAAGTCTCCACACGTTGAGAAACTGGTTTCAAACACGATCTCCACTTCCCCACTCATTGATTCCATCAACTGTCACACTTCATGGGATCATGGTGTCTAAAATTCCAGCAATATAAATAAGTCTCTGAATCATGATTGAATCATCAGCATCAATGGTATCATCAATCTCACGTCTCATCGACAACACGAGATCATCAACTCATCAATTGAGCAACTACTCTCAATTGAGCAATTTTAATCATTCAGAGCTTATCCTATTCAGAATTCACACACCCATAATCTTTGATTACCATTGATTCCACACATTTCCCAGCTTCCCTCCTACAGATCAACCCATCCTCTCTTGTGACCGAATTTACTCTGGAACGGTCATTGTCTTGATTTAGTCCGGAGTACTACAGATTGATCTTTAGAATCTAAAGCACCCCCTTTGCAGCAGTGCATCTGTGTGAGGTTTAACATTTCGCTCGGTTCGAGGAGTCTCCTCCGTACAGTCGTCTCCTCAATTCCTTAAAAACCAGCAAATCGTTTTTCCCCATGTACAGATTAGCGACCACAGTGGGAGATCATTCTCTCGGTTGCAATATCAAGCTCTCACAAGATGGTTGATCTTAGGTCACGCACGATCGCAGATCCTAACATAAATGATGCTAACACTAGCAACGACACTAATGATGATATTCCAGAAACCATTCCTGCTTCCATTAATGGCGGTGGCGTCACTCCTCATCAGACTGGAGCACATCCCCTGTTTGGTCGTTCCCCTGAGGAAATCAGAGAAAACCCACTTACCATAGCTGATCTCATGAAGGTGCAAGAGACTCTTGCCAAGAATCAGACTGACATGGCTGCAACACAGAAGGAGCTGTGCAATTATCTGAAAACTCTCATTGACAAGATGTCAGAGAAGACTCAAGAAAATAGAAGGAAAAATCCTCAGACGCTGATCCTGAGGTAATCCCAATTCATACAGTGGATGATGATGAAGTCCGCAAAGCCGCAGACGGTCCATCAGCGAAGGAGTCATCAAACTTCATCACTCGAGAAGATTTAGAATGCCTTCTGGAGAACCGTGGAAAGGACAAGACCCCACATGTCCACCGTCACCAGTCTTCATACCCTGCTGCAACGCAGATGATTCCTCTTCCAAAAGGTTATATCTCCAACCTTTACTCTGTGCGACGGAACCGGCAATGCTCGGGAACATGTTTCTCGGTTCCTGGAAGCTTTGGGTGAACATGAGCATAACCATGTTGTTCGCCTCGAAGAATTTTCAAAATCCTTGAAAGGCAGACCATACACCTGGTACAACAACATCGCACCAGGAACTATCAATAGTTGGGGAGAAATGGTTAATGCTTTCTACAGAAAGTACTTCTTTGTGTCAGAGAAAATTACTCTCTCCGATCTTGGAAGAATGTTTCATAGGAACAATGAACATCCCAATGACTACGTGAAAAGATTCAGAGTCCAGGCCCTGGACTATCATGATCTAAGCGTCACAGAGCACCAACTGGTAGAATTGTGTATCAATGGCATGATCCCGGTCTATAGAGATTTATTGGAAAATCTTCGTTTCCATACCTTCTCAGAGCTTCATGAAGTGGCGAAGAGATCGACAACTACTGCTCCCGCTTTACTGGAAAGAAGCCGTAAAACCTCCAGCCTTCCACAAACACGGTTACAGAAGAGAGAAAACGGAAATCCAATCCTCCACGCAAGCATACCTCAGCTCCTTCAAAATCACAAAGGAAGGAGAAGCAAGATGCACAAGCCTCTGACCAACGCACAAGAGTTCCTGATCAAGAAGCACCTGACTTTCCTTTTTCCATTGAAGAGGTGATCGAAATCCAGGATGTCTGGGTCCAAGATGATGCAAATTGAGTTGACATATGTCAAGAAAGAACCAACTGAAGAAGGCATGGAAAGTCCTCGTTACTGCTGCTTCCACAAGTTCGTCAATCATCCCACAAGCGATTGCGGAGTTTTGAACCACATTTTCAAAGAGAAGGTTGATTCACAATATCTTCAACTGGGGACTGAAGGAGTACCTTCTCCGAGTGCGTTGAATGCATTCCTTGTTGGCTCCAGGGGCTGTCGCGGCTCTTGTGGCAATCGATAAGTTAATTCCTAAGAAAAGTGAGTACCTCTTTCTGAGTTGTAGCCATGTACGTTTGTTCCATTGCGAGAACTTCTTGTCTCTCCATCAAATCCACCATGGTAATAGGGCAGTTGCTATGGTGATGGCTGGAGGCGTTACACTTGAAGAGATGCTAGGGTTTGCGGCTGCTCTGGATCTGGTGATAGGAGGCGTCACACCCAATGGAATATCTCCTCCTGTTCTGCTGGTGCTGGTAGTAGAGGAAATAGTTCCACGAGATACATTGATGGTATTGACTGGATGCACGGTGACACCTGGGATATCAACACCGAGAGTGTTGTCAGCGCTAGTCCCGTCAGGATTGGTTGTTGATCCAGACCTAAGATCCACCATTTTCGAAATCAATAAAATTGAATTGGTATTGAAGAAATTGACTTCACAACCGAGAGATTAATCTCCCACTGTGGTCGCCAATTGTTTATGGGTGAAAACTATTTCTGCCGGTTTTGGTAATTTGGGGTGTGTGGATGAGAAATGAATCTAAACCCTAAACAAATGCACTGCACGGGAGTGCTTGTGATTCGAGAAATCAATATGTACAATTCTGTCCTAAATCAAGAAATGTCCGTTCCAGACTTGCTTCGGTCACAAAGTGAAGGAGATGGGGTTGATCTTAGGGAGGGAAGAGAAGAAGGTGTTGAGATTGTGAAGGTGTTGGCTGTTTTATGACTTGTATCAGAAAGCTGAACTGGCTTGCAGGATGTAAGCTATCAGTTCTGGTGTTTGAATACGATTCTATCAACACTTGGTTTCTGTCTTGTCTCCGTTTTTTGGAAATAGGGAGGAGAACCTATTTATACAAGTCATTGAGCCTAACCCACGTCTCTCATGGGAAGTGGAGGAAGTGGAGTGATGGAGTAATGGAGTTGTGTGTTAGTGTCACACGACCAGTCTTGCCCACTTCTGCCATCATCACTAACCGTCCATATCTTCCTGACACGTTGTTGTGATGGCGTGCTGCACGCTGCACGCTGTAAACCGCCAGACCAATACCTCAGTATGTATCCCCCAGTTTGTGACATGCTTGATGTATCGAATGTGTGGATCGTGGGATCCACATAAGATAGCATACAGTGCTAAGTTAAATAACTAAGTTATTTGGGAAATCGATATTTATGAAATATCGTGTATATTCTATGCATGTAATGCATCGAATATATTCAGAATGTATGAAGCATCGCTATTTTAAGGCTTAACGGAGTAAGTCACGAATTTAAGCGTCTTAAAATAGCATCACGTCCAGCCATCTTCGAGTGATCGTTTGGAGGCTACACAGGCAAGCTCTGATTTGGCCAATCACCCCATGTGGAAGAGTGGTGGACGGTGATCGTGGTGATTCCTCACTGGTTGCCTAACTCCTGTCTTAGGCTGTCCGTCCAATCTGGCGAATTTGGACGAACGAGATGACTTGCGACCCACATCTGCGACCGTTAGATTAGGGTTTAGGAGGTGCGCAAGTACCTTCTTTAAGCTTGGTCGAATCCATGCATGGGAGATGTTTTTGGCAAGACCGACCGGGCATGCGTGTAGGCGGATTGCCGGTGTACAGGTCCGTACCTCATTGCCCCATGGAGATGTGATCTAAGCCACTCGATTTTTCCGGCAAAGTTGAGTGGTCGAGATCGGTTTGCAATTGGAACCGCGCGACCATGCCTAGTTTGGGCACACGAATCGAGGCATCTAGCCATGGTCGGCCTTGGACGATTGGTCAGCATGTAGACGGGCCCACGGCGATTGTGTGGACATGCTAGGGACCCTTTGAGTCTACATCTACACCCTCCATCTATGCCTGCGAAGATGGATGGTCGCGACTGATTTGCGACACATGTGATATGCCCCAAACCCTAATTAGGGTTTCATGTCCACGCTACTTTGGCTGGACTAATTGGCAAGCTACGCTCCTCTTTTGGGGAGCTGATAGACACATTTTTGTGTCTAAATTGTACTCAATGTCTCTATTGTTAGTGCTCGATTTTTGTACTAATTTTGATGCTTTGTGTGTTTGTAGGTGTTTTTGGAGAAATACACTTGTGTGGAAAAAGTTGATCAAAAAGTGCTATTTGGACTCCCTGAGAAAAGTACTAAAGGCACCCTCAAATTGGATAAGGGGCACCTCAGTTGGGCACCTGCTATTCGCACCCCCCAGTTTGGTTAGGGGGACACCATCTTCAACATTTCAAAAATTCGTTTTGGCGGGAAAATTTTATTCTCAACTGTGTAACTTTCGATCGATTCTTGAAGGAGTTCTTGGTAGACTAAAGGGCTGAAACTTAATGGGTAGTTGTGATATGTCCTAACAAAGCTAGTATGGGTGTTTGTTTGGATCAAATTTGTCTGGATAACTTGGTTTAATCCAAACAGGGAGTTGGAGGAAAAACATGAGCTTACACGAGTTGTGGTGAATCTAAACGTGTACTGCACGTGTTTGGAAGCCTTAATCAACACTTTGGTACGTGAAGAAGATTTATAAGGAATTTAATCCAGCTGCAGATGCGTAAAAATCAAAATCATTGATAAAAAAAGAAAGAAAATATCCCGAGAAAAAGAAGATTATTTGGGATTAATGGAGGAGATTCAACGCGTGTTTTTTCTTTAAATAGATTCCCTGGGAGTCCTACAGAGGGTGTCGAGAGTCTGGGGGGCTGAGGAGAGCCAGAGAAGAAGAAATTCGAGCTTTCCCAAACTCGGTTTCTGTGGTTGCTGCTGCTGCACCAAGAACACGAAGACATAACACCCACACAGAGCAGTCTTATTTTGCTACAGTTTCAGCGACTGTCGCCCGACAGTCTTATTTTTTAGAGTGACAGTCTTATTTGTTATTGTCGCAGGACAGTCTTATTTTCTGAGGGTCGTAGTTCTCTGTTTTGTAACAAATATAATTGTTACAAACCCGGTTTTGAATTATTTCTCCCTTTTCATCATTTGTAAACACCCTTTGAGCAATAATAATGATTTTTGAGCGTGTTTCCAACATGATGAGCGGATAATTCTCCCACAACCAAGGCAATGAGGAAGCTATTTACGCATGAATAATTGGTAACTATTTTATTTTCTCTAATATTTAATTATAATTCACTCAATCACTGCTTTTGCAGAGTTTTAAATTGTTTGCGTAATTTTCCTAATCAGTTGTGATTCAATTAGATAGGTTATGCTTTGTTTAGATAATCTATGCTTAAGGGATACAATTGATGTTTGAGAATTTTGCTTGATTATTAGTGAGTTAAGATATAAAGGACTTAAAAGATAATTAGAGTTTTGGATTATTTACCATCATTAATTCATGTGTAATAGTGGAATCAGTGTCTTGGTTGTTTTCTCATACCTCTTGCCCACTTTGTTAATATTTTTGTATATAATTTTATTAAATCTTTAAATTTAATCTTCACAAGTCCGAGAGTTTGAACCTCATTACTACAACATCATCATTCAAAAAACATAATAATCATTTTGGCGCCGCCGACGCGGATTTGTGCTTAGATAGAATTTTTAGGTTTTTTTTTTATTTCATTTGTTCTTTTTACGTTTCTTTGGGTGTGTCTTTGTATTATATGTTTGAAGTTGGATACTAAAGACTTGGAATCAAAGATTAAAGCCAAAAGAGAAGGAAAAGACAAAGCAACAAAAAAAGGGCGAAAGAAAAATTAAAAAAAAAAAAGAGAGAATTTATTTTATTTTTTTTGGAGACCTTCCATTTTTTGTAATTATTTCTTTTCTTTTGCACTTTATTTGGACTTTGGACTTAGACAATTATTTTATTTTTAACCCTAAGGAAGGGTACATTAAATATAAAACTGTTTGCAGGGAAGGACGACGATTACAATATCGTCTCGGCCCCTCGGGTTCGCACATGACATAGGAGTCGTGGCCCGAGTCGACTTTAGTGGTTCTGCGCCCGTCTAGTACGGGAGGTAAGCTTTCGAAACACCCGCGAATCCCCTGTCAGCGGGTTTATTGTATGCCTTAAGGTGAATATATGCTGAGGATTTGAGTACGGTTATTTTAATTTCCTAGTAAAGGGCAAGGCCTGGCCAAATTAAGATAAGGACTCGGATTTCATCACTGTTTCCTTCTTGCCCGCCTTAGGAAAACGAAACCAAACGCGAACCTAAGCTTAAAATTTTGACTAGAACGAGACCTATAGGGTAACGAGCTTAATAGGAAAGTCGTTCGAAAAATATTGGTTACTCTTTTGAGCATACTTTGAAGTTCATGATGGTTTCTGCGAGTTGAATGCGTGACTGCGCCGCCTTATAATACCGGTGAGACCTTGGGTATCAAATCTCCTCGCAGCTTCCCCCGTCTCAATTCAACTTACTTAAACTCGGATTGATTCCAGAGAGGTTTTCTCAGATTGTAACGAATTCCTTTTCGAAAGATTAGAAGCTGGTCTAGAAACAATCTAAGTGGAGCCATCATGCTTGTTGTTTGCTAGATTTTATAGTTTTGATTTGGTCGAGTCATCCTTGTTTGTGATTGTGTAGAATTCCTTTGCAATTAAGAATGCCGAACTGGTATGATAGAAGCCAATATAATGATTATCGACCTGAATTTGAATATGGACATCATCCTTTTTATGACCATGTTGGGAATAGTGGTTGGGAACGCCATCCTTTGGAAGGATATGGGTCATATCCTGGTGAGCCAAATTACTATCCACACATGCATCAGTCTTACGAGAAAGAAGATTATAGTACTAGTTCTTCGTCTCTAGAGGATACAATCAAACTATTGAAAATTAGTCCTTTTTATGATCCCTCTGTTCCTATTCCTCCTTTAGAAGAGTCCCTCAGGAAGTTAGATGAGTCGACGCGTAAGTTAGCTGCGATGAATAGTATAATTATAGACGAAAGAATTACAATAATGAGTGAACCTTCTTTAGAAGACCACCTCAAGCGGATAGCTGAGACGAACGAAAGAATTGCTCGAAATTACTTGAATTGCCAATATAGTGTATCCAATAATACCCTTGAGAATGAAGATAGTTATTTACATAATCAAGATAACAAGGTTAGAATTGGTAGCACTACTTGTTTTGATGAGGTTTGATCTTTTTCATGTTATTATGATGAGGATAGTGTTGATGGAGAATCATACTTATGTAGGAATAGTGATCGGGAAATGGATACTCCAATTGAGCTTTAAAATGATAATATTATTTCTATTTCAAATCCAAATAATTGTAGTAATTATTCACCTATTCAAAAGGACGAGGATTTGACTAGAGATACCCTCGTTTTAGACGATGTAGTATTTCCTGTTTACAAAGACGATAATGATTTAGAGGAACGAGTTTATTCTGAGAATAATGTTTTAGAGTCTAGCGATTTAGAAACAATAGTCTTAGACGAAGAATATGAACTCGTAGAGCTTTGAAATATGAGTAAGGATGCATCACCTGAGTATAACCTAACAGAAGAAATTGACCATTTTCAGGATTCCGATGATCTAGAAATTAGGGAAATTGTAGTTAGTCTACCTAGAGACACCCAAAACTCTAAGTTTGGGGGTGATTATCATTCTCCATGTGTTTTACCTTTAACTCTTAGAAAGTTCCCTCGTGTAGGGCTTGACATTTGTGCCTCAACCATCGTACAAGATTATCTCCATACACGTTTTCCCGAACCTAATAATATCCAGAAAGAAGTTCAGTCATTAGAAACCCATCCTCTGGTTGATGTGGTTTGCCCAGGATATGATACCCTTATTGACTTTGTTTTCCCACCAAATAGTTTTCTTCCAAATGTGGGAACGTTTATATTTCAAATGTGTCGAATATTTAGTTGTGAGACTAAACCTAAATGCTTTAGGAAATTAGAATCAACATATTTTCTTAAGAATGACTACTACCCTCACTGTGGTCAATTTTGTAAGTCAAACCTGATTGACTTAGAGGATCTTCAATTATTTAGGTTATTATTATGTGCTTCTAAATTTTTATTGGAGTTTTTACAGACTCTAGGACCTTATAATTCGGATCTCACTTTTGAGGAGTTGCAGCCTAAAGAAATATATTTAGACCCTTTTATAGAACCTGAACCTGAACCACAATTAGATGCAGTTGTCTTAATCAGGAAACTAGGTAAGGGCATGCTAGTCTTGTTCATTTTCTTGGTTTACTGCAGTTTCCTTTGGTCGTCTCTATTTGGTTTTGAAGACCCACAGTTATTTCGGCTACTGTTATACGGTTCGAGTTGACTAATCCTTTCCTAAGTCTGGATGAAGACTTTAAACTTAGCATTTCTTGGGAGGTAACTCATGCTCATGCAACATGGTAATATCTTTCCTTAACTTTTTTTCTTCAAGTGGTAACAGTTTCTCATTGTTCATGCTTTTAATTTTATCTTTAGAACATCGAGGACAATGTTAGATTTTAGTTGCACTTTTGAAACTTCTAGCGTCACATGGTATCCGGTTAGCTAAGTTTACATACTGTTTCTCACCGAAAAGATAGAAATTGGAATGCTAGGGATAACAACCTTTTGAGACATTAGAGAAAAAGACATTGAGATCCTTGAAATTCAGGAGATAACTTGTTCCTTTTAGAGGTTAACCGTGATGGACCTAACCATACATGATGGAAAGGCAAGTAGGTCAGGAAATGCCACAAAGACAAAGCAACCTCACAATGTAGTCTTAGTTACTGGATTGCGACTCTCTCTCAGTAGAAACTTATCATCATCAACAAGCGGAGCGACATCAAAATCTATGAAGAAAGTTGAATACGTTTTAGGTTTAGAAGCAACAATAGAAAAGAATAATTCAAAAATAAAAGTTGAAGTTATAAGAGAAAATGATATAAGTTGTTAGAATCCATGATACCAAGACATCACAAGTTGCGAAGATCCAAGTTTTGAAAGTCCTTCTCTCATGGCCATGTAAATTGTTGTCTTGTAATTTTTGTTTCCAACAAAAAAAAAATGAAAAGAAAAAATGAAAAAAATCATTGTTACGTTTTGTTCAATAAGGCCAAAAGGAAGTAGAAATTTATAAGCAAGAAATCGAAGAGAAAAGTTAATTGTCAAGGTTCTATGAGGTTCGATAGTTTATCATCAACAGTTGAAGACCGAAGAAGACGTTGTTTCTACTGAGCACTATGAGAGAGTCGAAGAAAGATACATTTGGTTGCTTTGTTAGTCCTATTTAAATCTGTCCCAAGATCTTTCTAGCACTGGTTTAACTCATCACACGTAATTAGTCCAGCTGTGTAGCAGATGTCCCTCTCATCTTTATCTCTCTCCTAATCTTATCTAGCTGTAAAGCAGCGGACGCATCTTACAATGTTTATCTAGCTGTGTAGCGGATATCTCTTTATCTAGCAGTGTGGCGGATGTGTCTCCCCTTTTCTTCAGTCAGCTTTAGAGCTGACACCTTTAATTTCTCTGGAATTCTAGTTACTTGGAGATAGGTTGAGAATATGTATGTCCTCATAGCTCTTTGGATACTTGTGACCAATTAGAAGTCATGGTTTTGTGGGTACACCTCTGGTAAACCCTCCCGAGATTAACTCGGTTTTATTTTTTGTTAGTTTTGCTCGAGGACTAGCAAATAATAAGTTTGGGGGTATTTGATAGACACATTTTTGTGTCTAAATTGTACTCAATGTCTATATTGTTAGTGCTCGATTTTTGTACAAATTTTGATGCTTTGTGTGTTTGTAGGTGTTTTTGGAGAAATACACTTGTCTGGAAAAAGTTGCTCAAAAAGTGCTATTTGGACTCCCGGAGAAAAGTACTAAAGGCACTCTCAATTTGGATAAGGGGCAACTCAGTTGGGCACCTGCTATTCGCACCCCCCAGTTTGGTTAGGGGGACATCATCTTCAACATTTCAAAATTTCGTTTTGGCAAGAAAATTTTATTCTCAACTGTGTAACTTTCGATCGATTCTTGAAGGAGTTCTGGGTAGACTAAAGTGCTGAAACTTAATGGGTAGTTGTGATATGTCCTAACAAAGCTAGTATGGGTGTTTGTTTCGATCAAATTTGTCTGGATAACTTGGTTTAATCCAAATAGGGAGTTGGAAGAAAAACATGAGCTTACACGAGTTGTGGTGAATCTAAACGTGTACTGCACGTGTTTGGAAGCCTTAATCAACACTTTGGAATGTGAAGAAGATTTATAAGGAATTTAATCCAACTGCATATGCGTAAAAATCAAAATCATTGATAAAAAAAGAAAGAAAATATCCCGAGTAAAAGAAGATTATTTGGGATTAATGGAGGAGATTCAACGCGTGTTTTTTCTTTAAATAGATTCCCTGGGAGTCCTACAGAGGGTGTCGAGAGTCTGGGGGGCTGAGGAGAGCCAGAGAAGAAGAAATTCGAGTTTTCCCAAACTCGGTTTCTGCTGTTGCTACTGCTGCACCAACAAGACGAAGAACATAAGACCCACACAGAGTAGTCTTATTTTGCTACAGTTTCAGCGACTGTCGTCCGACAATCTTATTTGTTAGAGTGACAGTCTTATTTTTTACTGTCGCAGGACAGTCTTATTTGCCGAGGGTCGTAGTTCTCTGGTTTCTAACAAATTTAATTGTTACAAACCCGGTTTTGAATTATTTCTCCCTTTTCATCATTTGTAAACACCCTTTGAGCAATAATAATGATTTTTGAGCGTGTTTCCAACATGATGAGCGGCTAATTCTCCCACAACCAAGGCAATGAGTAAGCTATTTACGCATGAATAATAGGTAACTATTTTATTTTCTCTAATATTTAATTATAATTCACTCAATCACTGCTTTTGCATAGTTTTAAATTTTTTTGCGTAATTTTCCTAATCAGTTGTGATTCAATTAGATAGGTTATGCTTTGTTTAGATAATCTATGCTTAAGGGATACAATTGATGTTTGAGAATTTGATTGATTATTAGTGAGTTAAGATATAAAGGACTTAAAAGATAATTAGAGTTTTGGATTATTTACCATCATTAATTCATGTGTAATAGTGGAATCAGTGTCTTGGTTGTTTTCTCATACCTCTCGCCCACTTTGTTAATATTTTTGTATATAATTTTATTAAATCATTCAATTTAATCTTCACAAGTCCGAGAGTTTGAACCTCATTACTACAAAATCATCATTCAAAAATATTAATCAGGAGCCTGACCATGTGGGTCCCACATTGGGTCGGTGGTGAACATGCCAATACCTGCCTGATGGCTATGGATCTGATCTAAGCCATCCAAACATGCTGGTGAGGTTGGATGGTCGTGATCTATTTAAGACCTTTAGTGGAATTTCCTGCGACCCTTAAAGTATCACGCCGGCCGAACTTTGGGCGAGCGTTTGCTTCTCCCTGGCTAGGTCGTGAGGTGGTCGATTATGCAGGCGTGAAGGGGGCCCACCGGTGTGAAGGACAACGCTTGTCCAACCGGCCATGGGACGATCTATACCGTCCAACCATGCCGGTGAAGTTGGACGACCGCGATCTGTTTGAGACCGACATTGGCAGTCTTGTGCATACATGTTTTCCAAGCTGCTCCATACCAGCCCAACCATCCTACTCTACGCTGGTGTTCGGTGGTTGTTTGGGAGGCGTGGTATGTATTCGACCGACCAAGGCATAAACGGGCCCGCTGGTGGTCATTAAGATGGTAGCCTGCTCCTGCTGAGGATCGTCTAGGCTGGTTAAATCATGCGGCCAACTTGTGTGGTCGTGATTGTTTCTGAGACTGTCAGTCCATATTCAAATATGCTCAATCGGGCTAGTATAACACACCGAGAGATGTATGCTCAATCGGGCTAGTATAACACACCGAGAGAGGTGGGATCAATCGGGCTAGTAAAACACACCGAGAGATGTGGCATGTACGGGTATTTCGTGCATGCCTCACTATTAACACTTAGAGATTCGTGTTACTCTGCTGAGAGCAACACTCAGTCGTCATGCCGCACTAATAATGAGAGTTCTGGGGGAACATCACAGGAAATACAAGGATAGTCATGCATTAATTAATAATGATGTAAATTCACGGGGTATATGGGATTGTTGCTACATGCTCCAACCTGGATGAATTTTGTGTATTTAATTCACAGAATACTAGGATTGTTGCCACATGCTCCATTCTAAGTGAATTATTAAAGTGAAGAAGTATTCATCACTTATCACTGGCTTTATCCTTTGCAGGATGTTAGTGTATAAATTTGGTTTTACAATTTTAGCCTGAACTAAAATCCACCATCAACATTAAGTCCCCTGCCTAGCATATAATGGTTGCATCATTGTGGGGTAGGCATGAGATGGTGACGAATATAATCGTATAAAGACAAGATAAAGGAAGTTTACCTGGAGGTACTCTGGCCGGCCATGTTGGCAATCTTCCGCGTGAGTACGCCAGGCGTGACCACGGACCTTGGTGGGACCAGCTTCCTCCTTCGGGTATTTGAGCCAAGAAGGGAATCCTTCATCTACCAGAGTTCTCCAATTACTTGTGTATAAAAGAGGACCGACCCTTTTTTTCTTTTTTTTTTCTGTTCGAACAACTTCTCCCGTTCGTGACTTTGGCTCGCCGAGCATTGCTGCCGCTGCCATCGCTGCGGACGCCGCCGGAGCTTGCTTCCGTTGCTGTTGTTCGTCCGTAGAAAACTGTATCACGTCGCATGCATGTACTGGGCCCCACTTGTGCATGCTCCGACCAAATGTGGGATTTGTTGTGCCAGCCTTGCTCGAACGTGGGACCCGCCGCGTGCCTGCTTTGATTGGGGCCGGCTATGCCTGCTTCAACCAATCTGGGGATAGCTGTGCCTGATCAACGTGGGACCCGCCACGTGCCTGCTTTGCTTGGGGACGACTATGCCTGTTTTTCCTGGGGCCGACTGTGCCTGCTTCGACCAATCTGGGGTTGGTTGTGCCTGATCAAGTGGGACCCGTCGCGTGCCTTCTTTGTTTGGGGTCGGTTGTGCCTGCTTCGACCAAACACCAAACCTTTTGCTTCACCCAACACCTGACTTGCCCCTCGACCAACACCGGCCTTGCCTTGACGAACACCGACCTTGCTGATTTGACAAACCCCGACCTTGCTGACGGACATCGCTGCCTCGACCGACACCGTCCTTGCTGTCTTATTTCGTTCGAACACCGGCCTTGTCCCATACACCAGCTTTGTTACTTCTACAAACATCGGCCTTGCTGTTGTGACCAACACCGGTCTTGCTGACTAACACCGGTCTTGCTAACCAACATCGGCCTTTCTTTTGCTCGAACGTGGGACCCAGGCATGCTTGCTTTGCCCAAACGTGAACCTTGTATGTTCGAACGTGGTGTCGGCCCCGCTGTGTTCATGTCCTCCTACGACCAAGGGAGCATGCTTCACTGATAATAATGCCGATGCCAAGTCAGGAGGTGTTGAAAACTTCAAAGACATGCCAAAAATAAATGATGAGTTGTTCACCACGCCCTTTTAACTATCTGAAAACATCCGTCCCACAAGATAACCCTTCTCCTATCGACTTCAAGGTTTTTCATGCTCCGCTGGGCCCTTATGAAGGATGGATGATACGCATGTTGAGAAATGAGTACATCAAAGATAACTTGACCAAAGCGCAGATTATTGATGTAGCTTGTGTGTTGAAACGACTCGAGAGGATGTTAAAGTGGCTTCTGGTGCGAACGTTGAGGTGGATCCTGGAGAGAGCGTTGAGAGCGCTGAAGCGGATTCTTCTAGAGTGAACATCGAACCGGATCCTAGAGAGAGTGTTGAAGCGGCTTCTCCTAGACAGGCGTTGGAGCGTCTTCCTCTGAAGAGAGCATTGAAGAGGCTTCTTATTTAGTTTGATTCTCCCTCGCGAATTGCATGCTTCTTGATTGACCATCTCTCCTGTATTGAAGAAATTCCTTACTCTGTCTGTAGTGGTTGTTGCTATGATGAAGCTCGGGCACTGGTATCGACAGACGAACAACGGTTCTTATCAGCAGCTGTGATCAGGGGAGACTGGCAGGAAGAGGCGTGACAGCTCCGGGATCGAACTCAGCGGTCATCATATAGTGGTAGAGATTGTATCGTCATTAGAGGGAGAAGTTAATGATGGAACCGATAGCTTCCTTCATGCTGCCTCATAGAACGGAAAAGAGAGAGACAGTCCCCTGCCCATGAGTATTTACTGAGCCTTCGACTTGATAGATGTTGTCACGCTGGGTTCATGAGGTTGTCTTTACGTCTGCGTTGCGTTTCATAGACGTCCAGGAATATCACTGGCCTTCGACAATACATCTGATCTCTTGAGAGTATATCCTCGTCTTTGGACATCTTGGAATGGGAGACGAAATTCTGAAAGTGTCCCTTATTGATGTTGCTGCCGTCGAGCCAGACATGGAATATCGTGGACGTTTTTTCATCACTGTGGCAGCCGTGCATATGGTACTGGAGTTGGAGTTGGTGATTTTGGACGCACAAGATGTTGTATCTCGGTGGCTTTCCTCTTACTGCTTTAGCGAAACTGGTTCTTTCTAGCAGGGCGGATGCTGGTAGATGAGCGTTCAACAGCTTCACGAAGTCCAGAAGATGACCAAAAGCGCAGATTCTCCAACATAGCACGATAGACATGCACCATCGTTTGATAGAGTGTTTCGTCCGGATCTTTCTCGACATGACGCACAGACATCGTTATCTTCTTGAGGATTCTCCCTTGAGGTATCATCTTCAGTGGAAGATTGCCGTCATACCTCATTGATACGTTACACCGGCATTCTTTAAACCAAATGGCATTACAGCATAATAAAATTTCCGAGAGGAGATCGAAAGGCAATCTTACTTGCATCATGCTCGTGCATCCTTATCTGATTGTAGCCGTTGTATCCATCCATAAAAGAGAACATGCCGTGTCCGCTGGTGGCATCCACTAACATGTCAATGTTAGGTAAAGGAAAATCATCATTGGGGAAGCATCTATTCAAGTCTCTGAAATCCACACAACACCTGATCTGTCCATTCTTCTTCTTTACCGGCACCACATTAGCCATCCAGGTCGGATGATGGATGGGTTTGATGAAGCCGGCAGCCGGCAACTTCTGAATCTCAGTCTTGATTTGTTCTTCTACCTCATGCCTGAATTGCCTCGGGGATTGCTTGATCGGCTCGGATCCGGGTATGACATGTAGATGGTGGGTGACCAGTTTTTCATCTAGGCCAGGCATTTCTTCATATGTCCGGGAAAATATGTCCTGGTATTCCTTGAGAAGTTGCCCAAGTATCGTGTGTTCCTAAGCAGACAAGGTCGAACTGATGGAGATAGGCCTGTGATATGCCTCATCCCCGATGTTTACCACTTTGAGCTCATCAGTTGTGGAATTGGTATCGTCCTGAAGCTGTCGTGGAGCATCTGGTATTTCCTCTCGTGGCTCTTCGTTGTGGTAGCATTCCATTTGGCGGAGAGACTGGGGGACAGTCTCCCCTGCTAATTGCTAACAGCGGCGTTGGTACGCCGTTTTTCCTTTATGATCACGGCTCGCCACAAAAGTCTGCTCCCTCTTTGTGTGAACGTGGGTCGCGGCTTCACAGGATAGAGAAGAATGCTTCGTCAGCAAAGATACATCGTGGGTTTTGGCCCTCAATGATGCAAGTCGGTCTTACTCCTGAATTGACGTCCACGTGGGGAGTGGGATGCAACGAACTTTGTATGATTCTTTCCACGGAGCTTCCATACGTGTTGGTTTGGTTTCCCTCGAAGTCCGTCATTGTAGTAGGATTCTGTACGACCATGCCTGGGCGAACCTTGGATTTCCTGAGAGTCTTGAGAGTAATCACATTTGAAGACACTCCTGTGTAGATAAGGCCCTCTTGAACTCTGAATCCTTGATGCGTGTGGTGACATGTAGGGCACGGTTGTGACCTTCCCCTGGTTGATTGCAGCAAAACGTCTCCGCCCGCTGATTCTTCGAGAGGTGTAAAAGTTCGCATAAACTTTCCACTAGGGAAACCGCTTCCTGATCCACCAGCCTTTGGTTCATAGTGAAACTATTGACTTGAGGAGGATCGTTGTGAGGATCAGTCCGTAATGTATGAGTCTCTATGACAGGACCGCTCATATCTGATGTCGCTTCTTTGATCAGGTCCATGTAGGCCCGCGCCGCTGAAGTACCTTCTCCGAGTGCGTTGAATGCGTTCCTTGTTGGCTCCAAGGGCTGTCACGGCTCTTGTGGCAATCGATAAGTTAATGTCTTAAGAAAAGTGAGTACCTATTTCTGAGTTGTATCCATGTACGTTTGTTCCCTTGCGATAACTTCTCGTCTCTCCATCAAATCCACCATGGTAATAGGGGGTTGTCCTCCTCTGGCTCCTCCATCTTCTCTTCCCGATGGAGGAGTGGCAGTTGTTCTGGTGACGGATGGAGGCGTTACACTTGAAGAGATGCTAGGGTTTGCGGCTGCTCTGGCTCTGGTGATAGGAGGCGTCACACCCAACGGAATATCTCTTCCTGCTCCGCTGGTGCTGGTAGTAGAGGAAGTAATTCCACGAGATACATTGATGGTATTGAATGGCTGCACGGTGACACCTTGGATATCAACACCGAGAGTGTTGTCAGTGCTAGTCCCGTCAGGATTGGTTGCTGATCTAGACCTAAGATCCACCATTTTCGAAATCAATCAAATTAAATTGGTATTGAAGAAATTGACTTCACAACCGAGAGATTAATCTCCCACTGTGGTCGCCAATTGTTTATGGGTGAAAACTATTTCTGCCGGTTTTGGTAATTTGGGGTGTGTGGATGAGAAATGAATCCAAACCCTAAACAAATGCACTGCACGGGAGTGCTTGTGATTCGAGAAATCAATCTGTACAATTATGGCCTAAACCAAGAAATGGTCGTTCCAGACTTGCTTCGGTCACAAAGTGAAGGAGATGGGGTTGATATTAGGGAGGGAAGAGAAGAAGGTGTTGAGATTGTGAAGGTGTTTGCTGTTTTATGACTTGTATCAGAAAGCTGAATTGGCTTGCAGGATGTAAGCTGTCAGTTCTTGTGTTTGAATACGATTGTATCAACACTTGGTTTCTGTCTTGTCTCCGTTTTTTGGAAATAGGGAGGAGAACCTATTTATACAAGTCATTAAGCCTAACCCACGTCTCTCATGGGAAGTGGACGAAGTGGAGTGATGGAGTAATGGAGTTGTGTGTTAGTGTCACACGACCAGTCTTGCCCACTTCTCCCATTATCACTAATCGTCCATGTCTTCCTGACACGTTCTTGTGATGGCGTGTTGCATGCTGCACGCTGTAAACCACCAGACCAATACCCCAGTTTGTGACATGCTTGATGTCTCGAATGTGTGGATCGTGGGACCCACAGAACATAGCATACGGTGCTAAGTTAAATAACTAAGTTATTTGGGAAATCGATATTTATGAAATATCGTGTGTATTCTATGCATGTAATGCATCGAATATATTCAGCATGTATGAAGCATCGCTATTTTAAGGCTTAACGGAGTAAGTCACGAATTTAAGAGTCTTAAAATAGCATCACATCCAGCCATCTTCGAGTGATCGTTTGGAGGCTATACAGGCAAGCCCTGATTTGTCCGATCACCCCATGTGGAAGACTGGTGTACGGTGATCGTGGTGATGCCTCACTGGTTGCCTAACTCCTGTCTTAGGCTGTCCGTCCAAGCTGGCGAAGTTGGACGGACGAGATGACTTGCGACCCACATCTGCGACCGTCAGATTAGGGTTTAGAAGGTGCGCAAGTACCTTCTTTCAGCTTGGTCGAATCCATGCATGGGAGATGTTTTTGGCAAGACCGACCATGCATACGTGTAGACGGCTTGCCGGTGTACACGTCCGTACCTCACTGTCCCATGGAGATGTGATCTAAGCCACTCGATTCCGGCAAAGTTGAGTGGTCGAGATCGGTTTGCAATTGGAACCGCGCGACCATGCCTAGTTTGGGCGCATGAATCGAGGCATCTAGCCATGGTCGTCCTTGGCCGATTGGTCACGCATGTAGAGGGGCCCATGTCGATTGTGTTGACATGCTTGGGACCCTTTGAGTCCACATCTACACCCTCCATCTATGCCTGCGAAAATGGATGGTTGCGACTGATTTACGACACATGTGATATGCCGCAAACCCTAATTAGGGTTTCATGTCCACACTACTTTGGCTGGACGAATTGGAAAGCTACGCTCCTCTTTTGGGGAGCCCGACCATGGGGGGCCCACATTGGGCCGGTGGTGAACATACCAATACCTTCCTGACGGCTATGGGTCTGATCTAAGCCATCCAAACATGTTGGTGAGGTTGGATGGTCGTGATCAATTTAAGACCTTTAGTGGAATTTCCTGCGACCCTTAAAGCATCACGCCGACCGAACTTTGGGCGAGCGTTTTCTTCTCCCTGGATAGGTGGTGAGGTGGTCGATTATGCAGGCGTGAAGGGGACCCACCGGTGTGCAGGACAACGCTTGTCTAACCGGCCATGGGACGATCTATGCCGTCCAACCATGCTGGTGAAGTTGGACGGTCGCGATCTGTTTGAGACCGACATTTGCAGTCTTGTGCGTACATGTTTTCCAAGCTGCTCCATACCAGCCCAACCATCCTACTCTAGGCTGGTGTTTGGTGGTTGTTTGGGAGGTGTGGTATGTAGTCGACCGACCAGGGCATAAACGGGCCCGCTGGTGGTCATTAAGATGGTAGCCTGCTCCTGCTGAGGATCGTCTAGGCTGGTTAAATCGTGCGGCCAACTTGCATGGTCGTGATTGTTTCTGAGACTGTCAGTCCAGATTCAAATATGCTCAATCGGGCTAGTATAACACACCGAGAGATGTATGCTCAATCGGGCTAGTATAACACACCGAGAGAGGTGGGCTCAATCGGGCTAGTATAACACACCGAGAGATGTGGCCTGTACGGGTATTTCGTGCATGCCTCACTATTAACACTTGGAGATTCGTGTTACTCTGCTGAGAGCAACACTCAGTCGTCATGCCGCACTAATAATGAGAGTTCTGTGGGAACAACACAGGAAATATATGGCTAGTCATGCATTAATTAATAATGGTGTAAATTTACAGGGTATATGGGATTGTTGCTACATGCTCCAACCTGAATGAATTTTATGTATTTAATTCACAGAATACTGGGATTGTTGCCACATGCTCCATTCTAGGTGAATTATTAAAGTGAAGAAGTATTCATCACTTATCAGTGGCTTTATCCTTTGCAGGATGTCAGCGTATAAATTTGGTTTTACAATTTTAGCCCTGAACTAAAATCCACCATCAACACCCGGTTCACGAACTGTAGCATCTTGAATTCACGAACTGGCTAACGATTCATGAACCGTTTCACCAACAGTCCCAGTAAATACTAGCAGGTGCTCAAACACTATTTTTATAAATAAGTTTAGCTTGCTATGACTCTCATAAATACCTCTAACACATTATTGATCACTAAAACACCTTGTGTATGTGCATCATGGTTCAAGTATGAAGTTTTTAAATGAACACAATATTGCTTAATTACTAGTTCGAAAGACATATTTTCCAAGAACTATCATTGTACAATGTTTCGGTACCCGGACCGCAGTGTATATTCTTCTATGTGATTCCAAGACAAACTTCTCACATGTTTACTTGAAACCCAAACTAGAGTTTCATCTAAACATAGAAAGTGTTCGTTTGAATCTGAAGTTATCTTAGCTTGAATTATAAGCAACCCTCAGTCTTAAAAATCTATAAATAGAGGGACTCCTTCATCAACAACATCCAATCCCTAACACTTGTGTGTACTAGTTTATTGCTAGAATCGTTCTTTATTGACCAAGGTTTCCTTTGAAAAACATAATTGCAGTGCCCAAACCTAATCACCTGCTTAGATAATAGGATTACAAACTAATTGAAGCAACAAATTTAGATTAAAGATCTTAAGAGTCTCAATTACATAAACTAATCCCAGAAAAAACCTGTATACTCTGATATTATTAAATGAAAATCTCTCGAGTGATATGAATATAATAATATGTTGTTTCATATATTAACAAAGAATGCATATAAAAGATAATACAACATTTGTAGATTCGATAAATCTTTAGAGCTAAGAAAACGAATATCTTCGCGCGCACCATTTCTCCCGAAAACTGAAACTGAAGCGGGAACGAGTGAGCACATCATCCTAAAGGGGTGCCCAATGAATAAAATAACTCTCGTTTAATCATAACATGCTTCACAATTCTAAAATAATATCAGTAATTCAAAGAACAATATTGAATTAAAGTATTCTATAATTTATGCATCAAGAAACAAGTGTTATCCTAACCTCGCCAAACTCATTGGATAAGATGACGTGAGAACAATCCTAATCAACAATAATGAAAATCATCCACATGAAGTGTCCGCCCAAATCACGATTCATAATATTACCATCAAGATCAGAAAGTTAAATAATCAAGTATAATATGCACACGAGTGATTTCCCCAAAATAAAATAATATATATACGAATGAAACGGGGAAGAAGCCTCCCTACTAAGTAATATCAAAACGGGAAAGAATCCGCCCTACTATTAATATTATACATATTAACGAAACGGGGAAGAATCCGCCCTACTAAAATAATATTCAAACGGGGAAGAAGCCGCCTACTCAACTTAGCTAAGAGTTGTGGGGAAACACAGACACTCCTTGCAGGGAAGCCACACAACGCATATCACACAACATACCCATTCTTTTACATTCAATCATCCTCACAGATATCAAGGATTCATCATGCTCGCAAATGAAGTAAGTACAAGAAGGTTACATAGTCCCCACCTGATTTGATGATAAGCCACGCCTACCTTGTACTCCTCAATCCACTGGTCCATCCTTTGAATCAATCGTTGTTGATAAATACTAACAGTTAATTACACAATCACTCTAAGAGTTTAGCCAATAGGCTCATACAAGGTTCATAACATAATATCATACAAGCCTCCAGTTATGGTCTAAGTCAAATAACTAGCGGTTCTAATTTTATTAATGGTTCTATAATCTAATATCTAATGTTTTTGATATAAAATTAATATCCTATTATCTAAATGGGGTCAAATTGGGTGTCATTGGAAATCCCTCGAAAAACGCTAAAACTTTGCTGAAGGTACCGAAAGCTAATTCGAAGCAGAATTGGTCCAAAAACCTAAAATATGAATTCGGGACGAGTTAGACGGGTCACCCCGAGTCAGCTAGATGACTCGGTCATCTTCTTCACTAATTCTATGAAAATATTCCAAGTGTTTGAAACTAAACTCAGTTCTAGAGGTCAACTTCCAAGGTTTCTATATTGTTCATTACAAATTCTACGGATCATTAGAATCACGAGATCACCTTATACAATATTTTCCTACTGAATATTTTTCCAATCTAATTAGAACTTATCTAAAAAGTCTCAGACTTATGGACACTCGTGACTGATTACACATGGTTTCAGCTTCATCGACTGGTTTTCTAACATCTATATCTCACTCGTTACTTAACCAAAGTAAACAAAATTTATCACCCGGCGTACTAAAATTTCATATTATAGAGCTAAGTCTAATTAGGTCTCTAAGATACTTAGAAATGTCTCTAGATTATGGACAGAGACACTAAAACCATGCACATAAAATCATGATTTTCATGCATAAAGAACTTAATTTATTTCTAACTACTTTTCACATTTAAGAGATACCTGTAGTTTCATATTTTCTGATTATTACACCCAAGTGAAATTAAAGACTAAAAACTACTAAAACGTACAAGATTCAATATGAACAAGATGTAAAGAGCATGAAATGTAAAGATTGACACAAGAATATAACGTGGTTCGGCCATGAAGACCTACGTCCATCGGAAAGAAGATGTTTTCTTATTGATTATGAGGTCTTACCCTTGAAAGTGTTACAAATATCTTCTAGATTTCTCACTTTCTCTCTATGTAAATCTCTCTCAGGAATTCTCTGTAGAAAGACCATCTAGGATTACATAAGTTTTCCATCTCCTTGTACATGGACTGGTATTTATACACAAAATAAACTCGTGGTGGCTTGATCGTCCGAGTTTGGTGAGCTGTCCTCCATCGTCATGGTTTCCTCAGACTGGTTCTATACTGTCCCTCGTGATAGATCGTTTGGTTCTCCCTCCGAGTTATCTCGCTCTTCTTTGGATTGTGATGCCCTTCTGTGGAGAACCTCGTGCTCTATCGCCTCGGGGTCGTAGTATAGATCGTCCGAGTCTCCCGTCACGATGTAGACCTACTCATGTCTTGTTCTTATCCTTCATTACATGCGGTCTTGTTTTTTAGACTTGACCGTCTGAGCAGATTAGACCTTTCCTTACACGCGTCATTCATGTGACGCTTGTGCAGTTGCCTCAACTGAGACAAACTCTCCTTTTTAGAGGATGATTCGATGCTCCTATCTTATCATCCTATCATGTATTCATCCCTTGAGATGTTGAAACGTGGTCGTCGGGTATTTTACCCACACATTTTGCTCCTTTTCTTTGCAACTTGCCGAGGGCATGATGAGAAGAAACTATGTAACCGTCCCACTTTTCTCGTCACATGTATATTTGTTGGATAGCTCTAAGATTCCTGTCGATTTTCTTAGGTTCTCCGGGGGCAAGATATCTTTCCTTTTGTACTCTTCCTCCAGGATTCTTATCGTCTAGTTTATCGTTCCTTTGACCTTCTTGGGTTCAAAGAAACCGGTTGGTTTTTCAAGGATTTCCCCCTCTATTTAAGAAGGGTTCTTTTGTGATGTGGGTATGAGCTTCATTTTGCTCCCTTCTTTCCTTCAGGTCGTTTTTATAGAAGGTTCCCATGTATGTGGGCCCTTTTCCTCCTCGTCCCCCGTGGTGGCGAGGTGTTTGTTCATGTTTTCTTCATCATGATGGTATGTCCTCTCATTTATGTGTTACTTCGGGTTTTCTTGCTCCTGATTTTAGATCATCACCAACGTCTTCTCGGAAAGACCTATCTTTTCGCATATCGTCTTTAGCCTCATCTGTTCTTCTAGTGACTGAACTTCCTGTTATGGGATTTCATATTTATCACTATTTTTCCTTTTATCGGAAAGCTTGGAAATACTTTATGTTGTGCGTGTGTTTGCACGTTTTGGCTTAGAAACATTTGCTGCTGGAGGTGATGGGGGTATAAAATACTGTTTTTGCTTTCAAATGTATATATATATATATATATATATATACCTTGCCCTGTTTTATGCCGCAACATCGGAGGCTGGTCGCGTAAGCGGAGAGATGGTGAGTTGGTTGAGCAGAGTACTCCGGTGGTTTTCTCCTGTCCGAGGTATGTGTAGAGAGGGGGTTGTTTGTGTTCCAACTTATGGCTTTTCTTTCGGACGAGGAACTGATGGGTGAAGGGCCCGTTGCTCCAGCGAGGTGTGGGTGCGATGCTCCTGTCCGAAAGCTTCATCTATGTCATTATGTTTCTTTACTGCACATAATTGTTTGTTTGATTGTTTTGTTTGAACGCATGGCTCCGAGGAGTGGTCGTATGTAATACTAATCCAATCATGGATGCCAAAGCCAAGGAGTGATCAGTTCCTGGATTTGGATAAGGCATCGCTTATAATACTGTATTTTTATACATAAGGTATTTTCCTTCTCGCCTGACTGGCTTTGTCATTATATATTATTTATTTATTTTTGCTAGTGTCGCGTTTCTGGGCTACACCTCCCTCTTGTGGTTTGGAGGGTGATACCTCGGTCGAGTGATACTTGCCCCGGCCATAGGCAAGTACCATGATTCTGGATATCTCCTGTTATAGAGGACATCACCCGATTTCGTGATCGTGATGGCATTACCTTAGGTCTGTGTCTGTGTCAGGTAGCTTAGATAAATTACCTGCATCATTCTAGAAAGAATGGAAGGTGTGGATAGCACCGTGCCATAGTGATTTATTGGTTTTCGTGGAATGCATGGATGAGTAAAATAGTGCACACAAAACAAAAAAAAGGTGAAAACAAAGTCACAGAAAACAAAAAGAAATAAAACAATAAAATCAAATAAAAAGAAAGAAGGAAAAATTAACACAAAAGGAGCAATTTTATTATCTTCAAAAGAGAGTTTGATAAACTATTGGTACATTCTAGTAAGGTTCTATGACCTGTGTACAAGTAGGTATCGTGCCCCATTCTAGGACTTTTGAGTGGTCCTCTTAAGCATTGTAAGCTTTTAGGTATTTGATGTTCCATGGGCGTTCAAGTTCTTCACCATCAGATTTGAGCAATCTGTATGCTCCATCTCCCGCCTTAGCTAGGACTGTTAGTGGGCCTTCCTATATGGGTGCAAATCTTCCTGGGCTGAATTGTCTCTGAGGAACACGTTTTTTATATTCCTGAGCCAATCTTCTGTGATAGTTTTCTATTATTTGGAGAGCAATTTCTCTGTTTTCTTCCAGATCATCCAATTTGGAGAGTATCATGTCTGAGGTCAGGTTTTTCTCCCATGCCTCGGTCTTTTTTGTGGGGATCATTGCTTCTGTTGGTATGATTGTCTATGTGCCATATGTGAGGGCGAAGGAAGACATTCATGTTGCTTCTCTCCTGGTGGTTCGATAAGCCTACAAGACATTGTGCAGTTGTTCACACCAACTAGCTCCGTATCCTTCAAGTTTCTTCTTGAGCATGTCGGCGATGGTTTTGTTTGTTGCCTCCGCCTGGCCATTGATTTCAGGGTAGATGTGTGTAAATTTATTTTTTCTGATCTTGAAACAATTGAAGAGAAGATCAATGTTTTTTCCACGGAGTTGGGCCCCATTGTCAGATACAATGGCGGCTGGGATACCGAAGCGACATATGATATGATCAAAGAGGAATTTAAAGACATCATGGTCTCTGATGTGTTTTAGAGCCGAGGCTTCCACCCATTTAGTAAAGTAGTCTGTGGCCACGATTAAATATTTTCTTTGTCCGGTACCGGCTCTCGGGGGTCCAACAATGTCAACCCCCCACTTGGTGAATGGCCAAGGGCTTAGAACAGACTTTAAGTCCATTGAAGGTGCTTGTCTTCTCTTGCCAAATTTTTGGTATTCGATGCAAGTTTTTGCCATTTGCTTTGAGTCCTCGTTCATGCGAGGCCAAAAATATCCTTGTAGTCTTGTGAGCGAGGGATCGTCCTCTACTATGGTTTCCTGCGTAACCGTAGTGTATTTCTTTCAATATGCTTTGACCCTCTGCGAATGAGAGACATATGAGGAGAGGTCCTAGGTAGGATTGTTTGTATAGAACACCATCTCAGAGTTGGTAATTCCCGGACCTTGATATTATCTTGTGCGCAATTAGATGGTCGCTTGGGAGATGCACATTGGCTAAGTATTTTATGATTGGTGTCCTCCAGTCATCCTCGGGTAGGCTTTCCTCCTGAGCTACTGAGTCTACAGCGAGGATGTCATTGTTTCCCTCAATGTGAATGGATGGGAGTAGGACTCTCTCGATCCTGACGTTAGTAGCCTCGGGATCTATCGTCATGGAAGCTATGAATGCTAAGGCATCGGTGTACCTGTTGTTGATTCTGTTTTAGTGTCGGAATGTGATGTTTGGTATCTGTTCAATGTAATGCTTGGAGAGTTGGAGATATCGTTGCAAACATGGATCTGAAGCCTGATACGTTACATCTATCTGCCGGACCACGAGTTGTGAGTCACTTGTGAGTCGTACGTCGGTGATTCCTAGCGCAATTATAACTCGGAGAGCGTGTATAACTTCCTCGCACTCGGTTATATTATTAGTGATGGTGAATTCGAGCCTCAGGCTGTAGACGATTCTTCGACTGGTCGGGGTTGTAAACACCATTCCGATTCCAGAACCTTCCGAGTTACATGACCCATCGACGAAAACCTCCCATCGGTTTGGGTCTTCAGAGCGAAGAAATTTGGGTGGGTCCTCTAGTTCGTCTGCCATTCCCGGTATTTCCTCGATCTCATCGGTGTCCTCTAGCGAGAAATCGACTAGGAAATCTGCCACCACTTGGGTCTTAATTGTCGTCTGGGCTTGGTATTTCACGCCAAATTGCTTGATTTGGGCTCCCCATTTAGAGATCCTGCATGATGTGTCAGCATAGTCGAGTACAGACTCTATGGGGGCTTTCGTGATGACTGTCACGGTGTGTGCGTGAAAATAAGTGCGCAACTTCTGTGTTGCGTAGACCAGAGATAACACTACCTTCTCGATCTTGGAATAGTTTTTCTCAGCTGACGTCAGAGTTTTGCTGATGAAGTAAATTGGTTGCTCTACTTCTTTGTCTATGCGAGTGAGCACTGCACTGATCAAAGTATTGGTCGCCGACAGGTAGATATAAAGGTTTTTACCTGGGTCAGGCTTTTGGAAAATTGGCAAGGTTGCCAAATGTTCCTTGATTTTTTTGAAAGGCTTCTTCACAATCATTTGTCCATGAAAAATTTTCACCCTTTTTTAAGGTATTAAAGAAGTCTCTGCATTTGTCGGATGATCTAGCGATGAATCTACCCAAGGCTGCCAGCCGACCATTTAGTCTTTGTACATATTTGACCGTTGCTGGGGAGGGCATTTCTAGTATGGCTCGCACCTTCTCGGGGTCAACCTCGATTCCTCGTTTGGTGACCAAGTAGCCCAAGAATTTCCCTGAGGTTACTCTGAAGGCACATTTTGCGGGATTGATTTTCATGTTAAATTTCCTCATTTGTGCGAAGATCTCCTTAAGATCGTTTGCATGATCTTGTGGGAGTTTACTCTTAACAAGCATATCGTCTACATATACCTCTAGGGTTTTATGTATCCAGCCGTCAAACATTTTTTCCACCATTCTCTGGTAAGTGGCCCCTGCGTTTTTTAACCCAAATGGCATTTTGGTATAGCAGTATAGACCCCCAGGAGTGAATAAGGCGGTGTGCTCTTGATCTTCCTCGGCGTGGGGGATCTGGTTATATCCAGAATATCCATCCACGAGAGATATCAATCTGTATCCTGAGGTTGCTTCTACGAGTTGATCTATGTTAGGGAGTGGGAAGTTGTCCTTTGGACAGGCTTTGTTAAGATCACTAAAGCCGATACAGATTCTGTAACACCCCGTGTTTTTAGCATGGTGCATGCTAAAAGATGCGTCATTGCTCGAGATGAAGCTTCATCCAAAGCTTTCGTTGCATGTGAGATGCATTTGTCCCAGGGCTAATATCCGGTGCCAAGTAAGGCACATCGCGTATGCATATTGGCTAAGGCCAATATGGCATTAGTTGGAGGCTACATTTGCCAAGATCCAATCTTGCATCAAATGATGCATTAGGTCAGTTGGGTAGATGGCCTTGAATATGTACAGCCAACATGGCTGGACATCGGGTGGAAAATGTACATCCAACATGGATGGACATCGAGTTGGCAGTGGATAGCCAACATTGTTGGGCATAGGAGTGGCCTACGGGCCAAAGCTATAACACATCCATCCTGGATGAACATCGAGTTGACATTTGCATGGCCTATAGGGCAAAGTAGGAAATACAGCCATCACGGCCCTTCATCGGGTTTGGCCCAAGAAGTGTTCAGCCATCCTGGCCGGGCATAGGAACTGGCATGTGAGCCAGAACTGAATGTACAACCATCTTGGCCGGTTATTCAGTAAAATACATGGCAAAGGCCATGAATTGTAAAAGTGGGGAGTTGATGAATGATTTTTCCTCCTCCAATTTGAGTTTAAAAATGTCAAATTAACATATATAGGGAGCAGTAGTTGGTTGAAGGTGCATATGCGGTCCATGTACCAAGTAAGCTTCACAGCTTAGCCGGAACACTATGAATGATGCCTAAGGCTCATTCTAAGTTGTGTAGCCTTACGAATAGAGCATATGATGCTGAGGCATCACTATGCCATTCCACAAACTCGATGATGCATCACTTGGATGCATTTGACGGAACGGCCTACACGGACTAGGAAATTACCACTATTGCTTGGCCACGACCATGCAAACGAGTTGGCATAAGTTTCTGTCCCTTCGAGGATGAACTATGGTCTGTGTTTGATTCCTTTAGAGTAGGAAAGGATACGTAGGCATCCGCAATGAGTTGCAACATTGCTGGTCTAGCACGTTGGCCCCTCATATCATCTAAGCTCGGTAGCTCGATGCAAGAGATGATTGCGTCCAGACTTGATGAATAATGTTGCATGCCAGCAAGTGGATGCTCATACTTCCTATCAAGCTACGAAGAGTCGGTAAAGCGGAGTAAGAGAATTGCAATAGGCTTAGAGCGGCCTATGCCTAAATCCACGGCTTATGCCTTAAGTCTGGATATGACTCGGATGCTGACGATTGCTCATATAGATAGGAAATTCAGTGATGAATTCCCTAAGTTGTGGCAGAGCCAATGATGCGTGCAATACGCATTGTCCATATCCTCTATGGCTTGAACTCTTGGAAACGGCCTTATGGCCATATACCCTTCTGCAGACAAGGGTGACTTTGGAACGGGGTGGGATCTAAGTTAGAAGCATCATGCTCGTCGAGCATGCCTGCAAGGGCAGATGAACGTGTATTTGCCCAGCCTTAAGGTCCGGATCGTAGCTTCATCATGGCGCATTGGAGGAGTTATGGCCTGCGGGGCAATGCGCCAAAGGAGTGATTTTGCGGTCCGTCACAGTTGGTATCAGGGCCAGTTCCGAGAAAACTCTAGGGACTTGTGCGGAGTGGACTCATTGGCGAGTATTTTCTTTAATGGAAATTTGAAGTTGGAGAGTAGGCCAACGTTTGCGCGGAAAGAATTTGTGACTGGAACTGCCAGTTACTTTGCAATTCGAGTTGAGTTTTTTTAAGTACTGTGAGTTTGCCTGGCCTAAGTGGCACCCCACTTACGAGTGGATATTCGGAAGACCGTCTGGGACGGTGGGTAGACAATGGGACTGATCATCCCCACATGTTGGAAACTGGCCAATTGTGTGCGTTGTCAGGCCCGGCTAGCATCCCACTTACGAGTGGCAACCTGGATGACCGTCAGGGACGGTGGGCAACTGGAAAATGTTCCACACAGTACTGCGCCAGAATCTTGTCATTTCGATGACATCTTCAACCTTGTGAACTTTAGGGATTCTTGGGTGGTGGTATGGGAAGCCATTCAGGATACCTGGTCGAGATATCCTCTTGGCACTGGACAATTACGATTCTTGGTATTGTTGTGGGCACTTTTGGATTTCTGGGAAGGTGGTATGGGACATGTGATCAGAAGGTCTAAATTGTTGTTCATGACAACTTGAAGAAACCCGTGATTTCTGAGCATCTGGTATGGGAATTTTGCTCAGGAAATCCAAACCGAAGAGATTGTCCACAATAGTTTTGGTTTTGAATTTCGGGGACGAAATTCTTTGAAGGGGTGAAGAGTGTAACACCCTGTGTTTTTAGCATGGTGCATGCTAAAAGATGCGCCATTTCTCGAGATGAAGCTACATCCAAAGCTTCCGTTGCATGTGAGATGCATTTGGCCCAGGGCCAATATCCGGTGCCAAGTAAGGCACATCGCGTATGCATATTGGCTAAGGCCAATATGGCATTAGTTGGAGGCTACATTTTCCAAGAACCAATCTTGCATCAAATGATGTATTAGGTCAGTTGGGTAGATGGCCTTGAATATGTACAGCCAACATGGCTGGACATCGGGTGGAAAATGTACATCCAACATGGATGGACATCGAGTTGGCAGTGGACAGCCAACATGGCTGGGCATAGGAATGGCATACGGGCCAAAGCTATAATACAGCCATCCTGGCTGAACATCGAGTTGACATTTGAATGGCCTATGGGCCAAAGTCGGAAATAAAGCCATCACGGCCCTTCATCGGTTTTGTCCCAAGAAGTGTTCAGCCATCCTGGCCGGGCATAGGAACTGGCATGTGAGCCAGAACTGAATGTACAGCCATCTTGGCCGGTTATTCAGGAAAATACATGGCAATGGCCATGAATAGTAAAAGTGGGGAGTTGATGAATGATTTTTCCTCCTCCAATTTGAGTTCTAAAAATGTCAAATTAACATATATAGGGAGGGGTAGTTGGTTGAAGGTTCATATGCGGACCATGTACCAAGTAAGCTTCACAGTTTAGCCGGAACGCTATGAATGATACCTAAGGCTCATTCTAAGTTGGGTAGCCTTACGAATGGAGCATATGATGTTGAGGCATCACTATGCCATTCCACAAACTCGATGATGCATCACTTGGATGCATTTGACGGAACGTCCTACACGGGCTAGGCCATTACCACTACTGCTTGGCCACGGTCATGCAAACGAGTTGGCATAGGTTTCTGTCCCTTCGAGGATGAACTACGGTCTGTGCTTGATTCCTTTAGAGTAGAGAAGGATACGTAGGCAGCCGCAATGAGTTGCAGCATTGCCGGTCCAGCACGTTGGCCCCTCATATCATCTAAGCTCGGTAGCTAGATGTAAGAGATGATTGCGGCCAGACTTGATGAGGAATGTTGCATGTCAGCAAGTGGATGCTCATACTTCCTATCATGCTACTAAGAGTCGGTAAAGCGGAGTAAGAGAATGGAAATAGGCTTAGAGCGGCCTATCCCTAAATCCACGGCTTATGCCTTAAGTATGGATATGACTCGGATGCTGACGATTACTCATCTAGATAGGAAATTCAGTGATGAATTCCCTAAGTTGTGGCAGAGCCAATGATGCGTGCAATACGCATTGGCCATAGCCTCTATGGCTTGAACTCTTGGAAACGGCCTTATGGCCATATACCCTTCTGCGGACAAGGGTGACTTTGGAATGGTGTGGAAGCTAAGTTAGCTGCATCATGCTCGTCGAGCATGCCTGCAAGGACAGATGAACGTGCATTTTCCCAGCCTTAAGGCCCGGATTGTAGCTTCATCATGGCGCACCGAGGGAGTTACGGCCTGCGGGGCAACGCGCTAAAGACGTAATTTTCCGGTCCGTCACAGATTCTTACTCCCTCATTCTTCTTTGGTACAATTACTATGTTGGATATTGTACTTCCCGTATTACCCCTGATGCCTCCATTTTCTTTAGCTCCTTTTGGATGGCTTCATGGTATTCTGGTGCCACCTTTCGCATTTTTTGCCGCATGGGCTTATGCTTCGGATCGATATTTAGGTGATGACAGCATACTTCTGGGTCTATTCCTCGCATATCTTCCATGCGCCATGCAAAGACATCGGAATATTTCCTTAGAACTTTTATTAGTTTCTTTTCTTCTTCCTCGCTGAGGAGTGTCCCTATTTTTATCATGCCCGGGTTTTCGGGTGTTCTGATGTTTACCTCCTTGGTTGGCTCCGAGGCCGAGAAATTTGATTTGAGTTCTCCTATATCGGAGAGGTTTTGTATGGGTCCCATGGGTGAGTCCGATGGGAGGTCCTTATCCATTACAGGTTCGTTGTTTGATCGTCTTGCCTCGTTTGTTCTATCTATATAAGCATCGATTTCAGTCTGATTTTTGGCATTCTTAGCTCGCTTCTTTTGCTCTGGCAGAGTTTACTTTTCTCTCGTCGTTCTGAACTCCCGTTTTGTAGCAGTGTTTTGCTTCGCCGGAGTCTCCAATGATTTCTGCCACTCCATCAGGCGTAGGGAATATTATCCTTTGATGGTAAGTCGAGGCCACTCCTTTGATCCCGTGGACCCAGGATCGCCCGACAATGGCTGTGTAGGGTGATAGTACATCTATCACACGGAACGTGGTTAGGGTGAGGATTTTTCCCACCTGGATTTCTAACGTTACCTCGCCCTTTGGGCGGGTTGATGACCCGTTGAAGCCAAATATGTTATAAACAGAGGGTATGAGACACTTGTCCCTGAGACCCATTTGTTTGAATGTTTCATAGAACAAAATTTCGACAGAATTACCTTCGTCGATCAAGATTCTGGGCAGTGCCCATGGTAGCGCTTTGGGATTTCCTTCCTCCCCCTCGTGCTCGGGGAGTGCAATGGCCATCGTGACCACCAGTGGATCGTTATGGTTTCGTCCTCCATCAGGTGCCTCCGAGGCTGAAAAGCTAATAGGCAATTTCATCCATTCCTCCATTGGAGGTTCTCTGGCTACACTGAAAACTTCATCACCTTTAAAGTTTCGTTTGTGGATTCGCCCTGTAATATTTAATTCATGTATGGGATTGGTTATCGCCGAGTGTGATATAGTATTGCAACCTAAATATTATGCCTCGCGGGGATCTCCACACGATGTATGGGTGCCCCGGCGGTAGGCGGAATTGTTGGTTGTGCGATGTATTCTTGGAGCTTCCCCTCGTTGATCATATCTTGCAGTACCTTCTTTAAGTCCCTACACGAGTCTGTTGTGTGGCTGTGGAACTGGTGGAACTCGCAGAAGTCAGTTCTATTTTTAGTTCGTTCTGGTTGTTGGCCTCTGTTCCATGGGTAAATTATTTTGTGTTTTCCGTCGATCGTTTTGAGGATCTCGGACATGGGGGTGTTTAGCTTCGTGTAGACTACGTCTACGAACTTCCCCTTTTTTTGTTGGGCCTGGTCTCGCCCTTTCCATCCTCCAGTCCGATGCTTTTCCAACTGGGTTGATCCACTGTTGGATCGCCCCGCTCCGTGGGCTAGCGCCTGAGGGTTCTGTGGCTCTACCACATTTGCTCCTCTACTAGCTCGTTTTTCCATCTTGTCATAAGTTCCATCTTTGAGTTCCTCCAAGGCCACATAATCCTCTTGGATTTCTCTTAGCTTACACAAGTTCTTTGGCATGGTTTCATACATGCGGACAAAGAGAGGGTCTGTCTTTCTAAGACTATTCTTATAGCCCAAGATCGCATAGTACTCAGGGACCATTACGATCTCAGCACATAATTTCTTCCATCGTGTCACCAGGGAGCGAAGTTACTCATTTAGTCCTCGTGACATCTGGAATAGTGCATGGACTTCTGGTCGGATTCAGCTATTATGAATGTATGTTTCTAAAAACAGCTCAGATAGGTGGTCGAACGATTTAACTTAGCCCTTAGGCAAGTTGTTGAACCACATTAGGGATTCATCCCTCAGAATGGCAGGGAAGAATTTACACAATACCACATCATAAAGATCTCATTGGGTCAGTGTCATACGATAAGTTCTAAGATGCTCAATTGCATCTCCCGTTCCAGTGAACGGGGATGTGAACGTCGGTAGGGAACATTTCCTTGGAAATGGAAACCTTAATAGGTTTTCAGATAAGGGGGATTGTCCTGCTTCTTTCATGACTACCGCCACATTCTTGTTCTCCTGATTTCCTGTGGCTTCTCTGTACATCGCTTCAAGCCGGTTGAGTCGGGCTTGGAGTTGGTTATCATTTCGTCTTGTCTCGGCCTTCTTTCTTCTTCCCAGAGCTCTCTCGGGCGAGAAAGATGGTTCATGGTGGCGATGCCTTGATCGCCATGAGTCATCGTCCGATTGTTCAGTGTATGATACAATCTTAGAACGAGTTGACATCGAGTTCTCCCCTAGCTTTGGGTTTATGTCTGTGAGGTTATCGGCCTCGAAGTTGATTTTAACTTCGTCGATTCGATTCTTTTCTCGTCTATGTTTGGGGTCGATGTCTGACGACCCTTCGGATGGACTATCCTCGTTATCGAGTACACCTTTGCTTCCCTTGGGAAAGCGATCCGTTGTTTCCTCGTTAGAGGTGTCAGGGATGTTAATTCGTTCGTCATCTTGTAGATGTTCAAAGGGGTTTTCCTCCTCTGGGATCTCTTCAATAGTAGTGAGTGGCACCTTCTTTTTGTTTTTCATTTCAGCCTGCGGTTTCTCCGCTCAAGCCTTCTGTTACGCCTTTATAGTATCTCCATTCTCTCATCCTGAGCTTCTTGGGCTTTCAGGATGACTGTGATAGCAGCATTGGCATCGCCGAGGTCTGAAGGGTTGTCCTTCTTGACCTCCTGGTTCGTTGCTTGCCTTGGAAAGCGGTTCAAACCTCCTGGTTGAGTTAGATGAATATCATCACGCCTCTCGAAGGGGTTTTCCTCGCCTTCGGAGCTAGAATTATCAGTTAGTCCTTCCCGATACTGGTCATCGGGTTGTCCCTCGCCTGGGACTTCACCATTCATCAGAGCCTTGCCTGGCTCCATATCGTCGAGTCCTTCTAGTTGGGCTCTACCATTTTCACCTTGGCTCATGAGAGAAGATCGTCGCGTCACCATTACCTTCCCTGCAATATATGCAATGATACTTAATTTTTCTTTTCTTTAGAAAAGTGGGACCCTAAATTAGCAGGTCATGTGCAATTAATAAGCCATAGTTCAGAATGGACAGTTTAGTACAGGAAGACTTTGCAGTAAGTTTTGGAGACATGTGAAAATGTCAAAACATTCCCTCTTTGCATGAGGTATTGATGATGGAGAAAAGGTGTTTCTTCAGTTACCTTTTTTCGAGGAAATACCTCTTCCAACACGCCATACCTTTATAGGGAAGAAACCAAATTATGACGATTGAATACATCTTCCCATTCTAGGAAATATATCTCATCATCTTTCAACTTTTGATTTCGAACAAACTTTGAGTTTAATGATTGATTATGTACTCATTAATCCTTCCCCTTGACTTAGATTTAGGTTCTTAAGAAGGATATCTTGGATTTTGTTGAGTTTGATGAGGAGCATCGTGAAAAATTTGCCCTTTCAACTCTCATAAGGTGATATCTTCTTTATGTAGTTTACTGACTAGTATCTCTTCCCAGCTCTTTCATGGAGGAGATCGTTTGAGTACCGAAGTGTTTGAAACTTCATATTTACTCTGATCTACAACTCTCCTGAGATACTTGAGGAAGGAATAAACATCTTGGAAATGACAAGAAACCTTGAAGAAAATTAGTGAAAAAACGTAGATCTGTTGATCTTGAGGTTCTTCTAGGCTTCTCAGATCATGTTTGAGTCTGATCTCTACTCATTCATCTCAACAGAAATCTACTTTGTAGTGTGAAAAACATCTCTCTCATGGAGATTATGAAAAAAATATAGAGTTGTTATTAGGGAGGTAGATTAGATCTTCATATCTCCTTGTTTCTAGCGCCAAAATGTAGTTGTATATTTTCTGACTACTACACCCAAGTGAAATTAAATACTAAAAACTACTAAAACATACAAGATTCAATATGAACAAGATGTAAAGAGCATGAAATGTAAAGATTGACACAAGCATATAACGTGGTTCGGCCATGAAGACCTACGTCCACGTGAAAGAAAATGTTTTCTTATTGATTATGAGGTATTATCCTTGAAAGTGTTACAAATCTCTTCTAGATTTCTCACTTTCTCTCTATCTAAATCTCTCTCAGGAATTCTTTGTAGAAAGACCATCTAGGATTACATAAGTTGTCCATCTCTTTGTACATGGACTGGTATTTATACACAAAATAAACTCGTGGTGGCTTGATCGTCTGAGTTTGGTGAGCTGTCCTCCATCGTCCTGGTTTCCTCGGACTGGTTCTATATTGTCCCTAGTGATAGCTTGTTTGGTTCTCCCTCCGAGTTATCTCGCTCTTCTTTGGATTGTGTTGCCCTTCTGTGGAGAACCTCGTGCTCTATCACCTCGGGGTCGTAGTATAGATCGTCCGAGTCTCCCATCACGATGCAGACCTACTCATGTCTTGTTCTTATCCTTCATTAAATGTGGTTTTGCTTTTTAGACTTGACCGTCTGAGCAGATTAGACCTTTCCTTACACGCGTCATTCATGTGACGCTTGTGCAATTGCCTCGACTGAGACAAACTCTCCTTTTTATAGGATGGTTCGATGCTCCTATCTTATCATCCTATTATGTATTCATCCCTTGAGATGTTGACACGTGGTCGTCGAGTATTTTACCCACACAATACCCAAACATTATAATCAAACTAGGATCAATTTAAAGGGTTTACCTTGATTTAAAAGACATGTTTCCATCATTGCACATCACCATCATAATCAATACCATGATTATCCTTTTAATCACCTCTGCTTGTTATCATCATATCTAATTCCATATTTCTATAAATCATCATACTCACAATCAAAACTCTTATCATATCCATCATGAAAACTCGTAAGGTTAATACTATCAACCCTTCTCTCGATTATTCTCTCATAAACTCCTCATTTTTCTTTCCCTCAATATATACTAAACATCTATCTCTCAAGACCTTTCACTAACTAGCTCTCTGTCTTTCTTTGCTCTTCATACTATTTTAGTAACTAGGTGAAAAAGGTGAAATCAAAATTAAGAGATAACTCTTCTTCAAAAAAACGTCAATAAACTATTTATTCGAAAACTTTAATTAGAGCTTTACTATTTAATAGCAATAATAATACTAAGGGTAAACTCTTTACTATATAGAGCCCAATAAAAACGAAGGTTCGGTCAAGTCAGGTCAACCTCAAGTCAATGGTCTCGGTCAACAGTCAATCAACATCCAAGTCAACGGTCAATGGTTTGACTATTTTTTATTTCGTCTTCCAGGTCTCGTATCTTCTTCATCCGGTATCCGATTTGGGCGTTCTTGTAGTCCATTTCTCATAACTTTTCAAGATATATCTAGTGGTACTAATTTCATGTCCAAATTATTATTTTATTAATTATTATAATTAGTATTGAAATTTGATTAATCGAGTCATTGGCGACTAAATGGTCTCTTGACTGGTCTAATAGCGTTGACGTGCTTACGGGTCCTTACATTCTCCTCACCTTACAACATTTTCGTTCTCAAAAATCAAATTCTCCTTCTGGTCTTCAAAAAAACTTCCCACCTTATAGTGAAATACTATCTCTCGTCTAAGTGCAAGTACTAGTATTTACAGACACACGAAATTTAAATTCATCTAAGATGACTTTAAATACCTAAGAGTTAATAATGAGTTTATGTATTACTGTTCAATTTGTGTATTCCACAGTCTATTAAATATTTAACTTATAGTTCTGTCAATTATCACTAGCCATTATAAACCATTTTATCAATAACTATCTAATGTACAAATTCTATATGGTACTAATTAATTCAATACTAGTATTTTATTATTTACATGTATTAAATTATATATTAAATTATTTGTTTTTATTTAATTTAAAATTTAACCCTAAATTATTAATAACTATTCTTATAACTGTTAAACTCTAATTATTGTTTACTAAATACTATACTATTTATCTTAATAATTCTAAATTCAAACTAAAATTATTCTATGTCTAAACGAATTCTAAGATCTATTACTTTATTATTATTGTGATTATTATAATAAAATAGATAAAAGATCTATTGTACAGAGTTTGTTATTATTATTATCATTATTATTATCATCCTTATACGTATAATTATGACCTAACAGTTCCACTAAATATTATTAAATTAAAAATTACTCAGCCCCTTGAACATGATTATATATGTTTACTATATATACTCAAACCATTTTCAAGATTAAATTAGGTCTTTACTAATTATCTCTTGAATTTATTATTACTGGAACTGCCATTTACTTTGCAATTCGAGTTGAGCTTGTTTAAGTACTGTGAGTTTGCCTGGCCTAAGTGGCACCCCACTTACGAGTGGATATCCGGAAGACCGTCTGGGACGGTGGGTAGACAATGGGACTGATCATCCCCACACGTTGGCAACTGGTCAATGGTGTGCGTTGTCTGGCCCGGCTAGCATCCCACTTACGAGTGGCAACCTGGATGACCGTCAGGGACGGTGGGAAACTGGAAAATGTTCCACACACTACTGCGCCAGAATCTTGTCATTTCGATGACATCTTCAACCTTGTGAACTTTAAGGATTCTTGGGTGGTGGTATGGGACGCCATTCAGGATACCTGGTCGAGATATCCTCTTGGCACTGGCCAATTGCGATTCTTGGTATTGTTGTGGGCACTTTTGGATTTCTGGGCAGGTGGTATGGCACATGTGCTCAGAAGGTCTAAATTGTTGTTCATGACAACTTGAAGAAACCCGTAATTTCTGAGCATCTGGTATGGGAATTTTGCTCAGGAAATCCAAACCGAAGAGATTGTCCACAATAGTTTTGGTTTTGAATTTCAGGGACAAAATTCTTTGAAGGGGTGAAGAGTGTAACACCCCGTGTTTTTAGCATGGTGCATGCTAAAAGATGCGCCATTGCTAGAGATGAAGCTTCATCCAAAGCTTCCGTTGCATGTGAGATGCATTTGGCCCAGGGCCAATATCTGGTGCCAAGTAAGGCACATCGCGTATGCATATTGGCTAAGGCCAATATGGAATTAGTTGGAGGCTACATTGGCCAAGAGCCAATCTTGCATCAAATGATGTATTAGTCCAGTTGGGTATATGGCCTTGAATATGTACAGCCAACATGGCTGGACATCGGGTGGAAAATGTATAGCCAACATGGCTGGACATCGAGTTGGAAGTGGACAACCAACATGGTTGGGCATAGGAATAGCCTACGGGCCAAAGCTATAATACAGCCATCCTGGCTGAACATCGAGTTGACATTTGAATGGCGTATGGGCCAAAGTCGGAAATACAGCCATCACGGCCCTTCATCGGTTTTGGCCCAAGAAGTGTTCAGCCATCCTGGCCGAGCATAGGAACTGGCATGTGAGCCAGAACTAAATGTACAACCATCTTGGCCTGTTATTCAGGAAAATACATGGAAACGGCCATGAATAGTAAAAGTTGGGAGTTGATGAATGATTTTTCCTCCCCCAATTTGAGTTCTAAAAATGTCAAATTAACATATATAGGGAGGGGTAGTTGGTTGAAGGTGCATATGCGGACCATGTACCAAGTAAGCTTCACAGCTTAGCCGGAACGCTATGAATGATGCCTAAGGCTCATTCTAAGTTGCGTAGCCTTACGAATGGAGCATACGATGCTGAGGAATCACTATGCCATTCTACAAACTCGATGATGCATCACTTGGATGCATTTGACGGAACGGCCTACACGGACTAGGCCATTACCACTACTGCTTGGCCACGGTCATGCAAACGAGTTGGCATAAGTTTCTGTCCCTTCGAGGATGAACTAAGGTCTGTGCTTGATTCCTTTAGAGTAAGGAAGGATACGTAGGCATCCGCAATGTGTTGCAGCATTGCCGGTCTAGCACGTTTGCCCCTCATATCATCTAAGCTCGGTAGCTTGATATAAGAGATGATTGCGGCCAGACTTGATGAGGAATGTTGCATGTCAGCAAGTGGATGCTCATACTTCCTATCAAGCTACTAAGAGTCGGTAAAGCGGAGTAAGAGAATGGCAGTAGGCTTAGAGCGGCCTATCCCTAAATCCACGGCTTATGCCTTAAGTCTGGATATGACTCGGATGCTGACGATTGCTCATCTAGATAGGAAATTCAGTGATGAATTCCCTACGTTGTGCCAGAGCCAATGATGTGTGCAATACGCATTTTCCATATCCTCTATGGCTTGAACTCTTGGAAACGGCCTTATGGCCGTATACCCTTCTGCGGACAAGGGTGACTTTGGAACGGTGTGGAAGCTAAGTTAGCTGCATCATGCTTGTCGAGCATGTCTGCAAGGACATATGAACGTGCATTTTCCCAGCCTTAAGGCCCGGATCGTAGCTTCATCATGGCGAACCTGGGGAGTTACGGCCTGCGGGGCAACGCGCCAAAGACGTAATTTTTCGTTTCGTCACAGATTCTTACTCCCCCATTCTTATTTGGTACAATTACCATGTTGGATACTATACTTCCCGTATTACCCCTGATGCCTCCATTTTCTTTAGCTCCTTTTGGATGGATTCATGGTATTCTGGTGCCACCTTTCGCATTTTTTGCCGCATAGGCTTATGCTTCGGATCGATTTTCAGGTGATGACAGCATACTTCTGGGTCTATTCCTGGCATATCTTCCATGCTCCATGCAAAGACATCGGAATATTCCCTTAGAACTTGTATTAGTTTCTTTTCTTCTTCCTCGCCGAGGAGTGTCCCTATTTTTATCATGCCCGGGTTTTCGGGTGTTCTGATGTTTACCTCCTTGGTTGGCCCTGAGGCCGAGAAATTTGATTTGAGTTCTCCTATACCGAAGAGGTTTTGTATGGGTCCCATGGGTGAGTCCGATGGGAGGTCCTTATCCATTACAGGTTCGTTGTTTGATCGTCTTGCCTCGTTTGTTCTATCTATATAAGCATCGATTTCAGCCTGATTTTTGGCATTCTTAGCTCGCTTCTTTTTTGCTCTGGCAGAGTTTACTTTGCTCTCATCGTTTTGAACTTCCGTTTTGTAGCAGTGTTTTGCTTCGCATGAGTCTTCAATGATTTCTGCCACTCCATCAGGCGTAGGGAATCTTAGCCTTTGATGGTAAGTTGAGGCCACTCCTTTGATCCCGTGGATCCAGGATCGCCCGACAATGGCTGTGTAGGGTGATAGTACATCTATCACACGGAAGGTGGTTAGTGTGAGGATTTTTCCCACCTGGATTTCTAACGTTACCTCTCCCTTTGGGCAGGTTGATGACCCATTGAAGCCAAATATGTTATAAACAGAGGGTATGAGACACTCGTCCCTGAGACCCATTTGTTTGAATGTTTCATAGAACAAAATTTCGACAGAACTACCTTCGTCGATCAAGATTCTGGGCAGTGCCCATGGTAGCGCTTTGGGATTTCCTTCCTCCCCCTCGTGCTCGGGGAGTGCAATGGCCATCGTGACCACCAGTGGATCGTTATGGTTTCGTCCTCCATCAGGTGCCTCCGAGGCTGAAAAGCTAATGGGCAATTTCATCCATTCCTCCATTGGAGGTTCTCTGGCTACACTGAAAACTTCATCACCTTTAAAGTTTCGTTTGTGGATTCGCCCTGTAATATTTAATTCATGTATGGGATTGGTTATCGCCGAGTGTGATATAGTATTGCAACCTAAATATTGTGCCTCGCGGGGATCTTCACACGATGTATGGGTGCCCCGGCGGTAGGCGGAATTGTTGGTTGTGCGATGTATTCTTGGAGCTTCCCCTTGTTGATCATATCTTGCAGTACCTTTTTTAAGTCCCTACACGAGTCTGTTGTGTGGCTGTGAAATTGGTGGAACTCGCAGAAGTCAGTTCTATTTTTAGTTCGTTCTGGTTGTTGGCCTCTGTTCCATGGGTAAGTTATTTTGTGTTTTCCGTCGATCGTTTTGAGGATCTCGGACATGGGGGTGTTTAGCTTCGTGTAGACTGGGTCTACGAACTTCCCCTTCTTTTGTTGGGCCTGGTCTCGCCCTTTCCATCTTCCAGTCCGATGCTTGTCGAACTAGGTTGATCCGCTGTTGGATCGCCCCGCTCCGTGGGCTGGCGCCTGAGGGTTCTGTGGCTCTACCACATTTGCTCCTCTACTAGATCGTTTTTCCATCTTGTCATAAGTTCCATCTTTGAGTTCCTCCAAGGACACATAATCCTATTGGATTTCTCTTAGCTTACACAAGTTCTTTGGCATGGTTTCATACATGCGGACAAAGAGAGGGTCTGTCTTTCTAAGACTATTCTTAAAGCCCAAGATCGCATAGTCCTCAGGGACCTTTCCGATATCAGCACATATTTCCTATATCGTGTCACCAGGGTGCGAAGTGACTCATTTAGTCCTCGTGACATCTGGAATAGTGCATGGACTTCTGGTCGGATTCAGCTATTATGAATGTATGTTTCTAAAAACAGCTCAGATAGGTGGTCGAACGATTTAACTTAGCCCTTAGGCAAGTTGTTGAACCACATTAGGGCTTCATCCCTCAGACTGGCATGGAAGAATTTACACAATACCACATCATAAAGATCCCATTGGGTCAGTGTCATACGATAAGTTCTAAGATGCTCAATTGCATCTCCCGATCCGGTGAACGGGGATGTGAACATCGGTAGGGAACATTTCCTTGTAAATGGCAACCTTAATAGGTTTTAAGATAAGGGGGATTGTCCTGCTTCTTGCATGACTACCGCCAGCTTCTTGTTCTCCTGCTTCCCTGTGGCTTCTCTGTACATCGCTTCAAGCCGGTTTAGTCGGGCTTGGAGTTGGTCATCATTTCGTCTTTTCTCGGCCTTCTTTATTCTTCCCAGAACTCTCTCGGGCGAGAAAGATGGTTCATGGTGGCGATGCCTTGATCGCCCTGAGTCATCGTCTGATTGTTCAGTGTATGATACAATCTTAGAACGAGTTGACCTCGAGTTCTCCCCTCGCTTTGGGTTTATGGCTGTGAGGTTATCGGCCTCGAAGTTGATTTCAAATTCGTCGATTCGATTCTTTTCTCGTCTATGTTTGGGGTCGACGTCTGACGACCCTTCAGATGGACTATCCTCGTGATCGAGTACACCTTTGCTTCCCTCGGGAAAGCGATCCGTTGTTTCCTCGTTAGAGGTGTCAGGGATGTTAATTCGTTCGTCATCTTGTAGATGTTCAAAGGGGTTTTCCTCCTCTGGGATCTCCTCAATAGTAGTGAGTGGCACCTTCTTTTTTGTTTTTCATTTCAGCCTGCGATTTCTCCGCTCAAGCCTTCTGTTACGCCTTTCTAGTCTCTCCATTCTCTCATCCTGAGCTTCTTGGGCTTTCAGGATGACTGTGATAGCAGCATTGGCATCGCCGAGGTCTGAAGGGTTGTCCTTCTTGACCTCCTGGTTCGTTGCTTGCCTTGGAAAGCGGTTCAAACCTCCTGGTTGAGTTAGATGAATATCATCACGCCTCTCGAAGGGGTTTTCCTCGCCTTCGGAGCTAGAATTATCAGTTAGTCCTTCCCGATACTGGTCATCGGGTTGTCCCTCGCCTGGGACTTCACCATTCATCAGAGCCTTGCCTGGCTCCATATCGTCGAGTCCTTCTAGTTGGGCTCTACCATTTTCACCTTGGCTCATGAGAGAAGATCGTCGCGTCACCATTACCTTCCCTTCAATATATGCAATGATACTTAATTTTTCTTTTCTTTAGAAAAGTGGGACCCTAAATTAGCAGGTCATGTGCAATTAATAAGCCATAGTTCAGAATGGACAGTTTAGTACAGGAAGACTTTGCAGTAAGTTTTGGAGACATGTGAAAATGTCAAAACATTCCCTCTTTGCATGAGGTATTGATGATGGAGAAAAGGTGTTTCTTCAGTTACCTTTTTTCGAGGAAATACCTCTTCCAACACGCCATACCTTTATAGGGAAGAAACCAAATTATGACGATTGAATACATCTTCCCATTCTAGGAAATATATCTCATCATCTTTCAACTTTTGATTTCGAACAAACTTTGAGTTTAATGATTGATTATGTACTTATTAATCCTTCCCCTTGACTTAGATTTAGGTTCTTAAGAAGGAGATCTTGGATTTTGTTGAGTTTGATGAGGAGCATCATGAAAAATTACCCTTTCAACTCTCATAAGGTGATATCTTCTTTATGTAGTTTACTGACTAGTATCTCTTCCCAGCTCTTTCATGGAGGAGATCGTTTGAGAACCGAAGTGTTTGAAACTTCATATTTACTCTAATCTACAACTCTCCTGAGCTACTTGAGGAAGGCATAAAAATCTTGGAAATGACAAAAAACCTTGAAGAAAATTAGTGAAAAAACGTAGATCTGTTGATCTTGAGGTTCTTCTAGACTTCTCAGATCATGAAGATCATGTTTGAGTCCGACCTCTACTCATTCATCTCAATAGAAATCTACTTTGTAGTGTGAAAAACACCTCTCTCATGGGGATTATGAAAACAATATAGAGCTATTATTAGGGAGGTAGATTAGATCTTCATATCTCCCTGTTTCTAGCGCCAAAATGTAGTTGTATATTTTCTGACTACTAGACCCAAGTGAATTTAAAGACTAAAAACTACTAAAACATACAAGATTCAATATGAACAAGATGTAAAGATTTACACAAGCATATAACGTGGTTCGGCCATGAAGACCTACGTCCAAGTGAAAGAAGATGTTTTCTTATTGATTATGAGGTATTATCCTTGAAAGTGTTACAAATCTCTTCTAGATTTCTCACTTTCTCTCTATCTAAATCTCTCTCAGGAATTCTCTGTAGAAAGACCATCTAGGATTACATAAGTTGTACATCTCTTTGTACATGGACTGGTATTTATACACAAAATAAACTCGTGGTGGCTTGATCGTCTGAGTTTGGTGAGCTGTCCTCCATCGTCCTGGTTTCCTCGGACTGGTTCTATATTGTCCCTAGTGATAGCTTGTTTGGTTCTCCCTCCGAGTTATCTCGCTCTTCTTTGGATTGTGTTGCCCTTCTGTGGAGAACCTCGTGCTCTATCGCCTCGAGGTCGTAGTATAGATCGTCCGAGTCTCCCGTCACGATGCATACCTACTCATGTCTTGTTCTTATCCTTCATTAAATGCGGTTTTGCTTTTTAGACTTGACCGTCTGAGCAGATTAGACCTTTCCTTACACGCGTCATTCATGTGACGCTTGTGCAATTGCCTCGACTGAGACAAACTCTCCTTTTAGAGGATGATTCGATGCTCCTATCTTATCATCCTATTATGTATTCATCCCTTGAGATGTTGACACGTGGTCGTCGAGTATTTTACCCACACAATACCAAAACATTATAATCAAACGAGGATCAATTTAAAGGGTTTACCTTGATTTAAAAGACATGTTTCCATCACTGCACATCACCATCATAATCAATATCATGTTTATCCTTTTAATCACCTCTGCTTGTTATCATTATATCTAATTCCATATTTCTAGAAATCATCATACTCAGAATCAAAACTCTTATCATATCCACCATAAAAACTCGTAAGGTTAATACTATCAACCCTTCTCTCGATTGTTCTCTCATAAACTCCTCATTTTTCTTTCCCTCAGTATATACTAAACATCTATCTCTCAAGACCTCTCACTATCTAGCTCTCTGTCTTTCTTTCCTCTTCATACTATTTTAGTAACTAGGTGAAACAGGTGAAACCAAAATTAAGAGATAACTCTTCTTCAAAAAACGTCAATAAACTATTTATTCGAAAACTTTAATTAGAGCTTTACTATTTAATAGCAATAATAATACTAAGGGGAAACTCTTTACTATATAGAGCCCAATACAAGCGAAGGTTCTGTCAAGTCAGGTCAACCTAAAGTCAATGGTCTCGGTCAATAGTCAATCAACATCCAAGTCAACGGTCAATAGTTTGACTATTTTTTATTTCGTCTTCCGGGTCTCGAATCTTCTTCATCCGGTATCCGATTTGCGCATTCTTTTAGTTCTTTTCTCATAACTTTTCAAGATCTATTAGTGGTACTAATTTCATGTCCAAATTATTATTTTATTAATTATTATAATTAGTATTGAAATTTGATTAATCGAATCATTAGCGACTAAATGGTCTCTTGACTGGTCTAATAGCGTTGACGTGCTTACGGGTCCTTACATTCTCCCCACCTTACAACATTTTCGTTCTCAAAAATCAAACTGTCTTTCTGGTCTTCAAAAAACTTCCCACCTTATAGAGAAATACTATCTCTCGTCTAAGTGCAAGTACTAGTATTTACAGACACACGAAATTTAAATTCATCTAAGATGACTTTGAATACCTAAGAGTTAATAGTGAGTTTATGTATTACTGTTCAATTTGTGTATTCCACGGTCTATTAAATATTTAACTTATAGTTCTGTCAATTATCACTAGTCATTATAAACCATTTTATCAATAACTATCTAATGTACAAATTATATATGGTACTAATTAATTCGATACTAGTATTTTATTATTTACATGTCTTAAATTATCTATTAAATTATCTATTTTAATTTAATTTAAAATTTAACCCTAAATTATTAATAACTATTCTTATAACTGTTAAACTCTAATTATTGTTTACCAAGTACTATACTATTTATTTTAATAATTCTAAATTCAAACTAAAATTATTCTATGTCTAAACGAATTCTAAGATTTATTACTTTATTATTATTGTGATTATTATAATAAAATAGATAAAAGGTCTATTGTACAGAGTTTGTTATTATTATTATCATTATTATTATCATCCTTAACGTATAATCATGACCTAACAGTTTCACTAAATATTATTAAATTAAAAATTACTCAGCCCTTTAAACATGATTATATATGTTTACTATATATACTCAAACCATTTTCAAGATTAAATTAGGTCTTTACTAATTATCTCTTTAATTTATTGTTACATTTTTATCTAAAATTATTATTAACTATAAAAACAAAATACTTAGAGTTTTTACACATCGGTGACAGGTAGCCGACTAACAAGCTGAGACCCTACACCTTTCTGAATCACAATGAGCCCCTAAATTTAATATGGCCCTACACCTACGCGTAAGTTTTTGTTTTATTTACTTGAAGATAACCCGATTAGGGTAAGTGTGGGTTAGTGCTCTATTCTCTCATTATTTATTATTATATATATATATATATATTTATTTATTTATTTTTTGATAATCGAAGATACCTAATCCCTACTACTTGAAAATATTTTAATTAGTAACTCAAAGTATAAGTATTTGTATTTATAGCATTATTTATTTTTTATATTATTGTATGTTCCACACATTAATATTATTGAATATTTAACTCAATTCTCTAAAATGATCTATCTATGTTTGTATTGTTATCGATTTTCTTTAGTTCACTATGTGTATTTAGACATTTTCTAATTATATCTAGATGTTGTAGTATTAATTATGTATCCCTTCATTATTATTCTTACACTTTTAACAAGTCCAGAGTCATCATACCTAAATTTATTCGCAATAAATCACATCATAACAAACAAATCCTAACTTCATTCATGAATGAAGTGTCCATGTGATCTCTCTTCAAATTATTGTGATGAATTAGGAAACTGAGAGAATCGAGCAATAACCCACACTCACCCTAATCGGGTCATCTTCAAGTAAATAAAACAAAAATTTACGCGTAGTTGTAGGGACATATTAAATGTAAGATAATACCCATGAGTTTTATGAGTAATCCAGGTGAAGGATGGGATGTTTGGATCCCAGATGCAACAACCAAAACAACTTGGTTTTGTATTTTGAAATTGTAACTTCCTAAAATGTATCAAAATATACCCTGGTCTGTAAATTTTATCATGATGGCTCATCTCAAATTAGTTATCTTACATTACTACATTACTTGCGCCATTACACTTCTACCCATCCAAGTATAACTGTTAGGGTTCTAAACCAAAACACTATAACAGAACTCTAAAATATTAGAAACCTAGATAAAAATCCTTTTTTATGGGGATTAGCCACCTATGTTGTGTAAACAATAAATAGAACTGGGTTTTGTATTAATTCAGGGTTCACCTTCTACAAATTCAACAAACTACAGCTGGACTAGGTCCCGGGGTTTTTCTGCATTTGTCGTTTCCTCGTTAACAATTTTTTTAGCATCTGTGTTATTTCTTTTCCGCATTATATTTGTTTATATAATTGAAATATTACAAGTTGTGCATAGATCAATCACAGTTGATAAATCCGACCTTGTTTGTTGGATATAACTTGATTGACACTTGGTCATTGGTCTTTGGTAGCATCCAAGTTATTCTCACATCAATCAGGCTCACGGATTTCTATCCGTTCGATTCGCTAATTGTATTGAGAAAGATATAAAGCTCTTTAATATATTTCTGGATTGAGTCACTTTTTAAGTTGGTGCTCTCAGAATTATATTGGAGTTTAGTCCATACAAATTGCAGAACGAATTATTGGGTGTGGTTGTTATACCCCCGCTTTTTCAATTTTTTTTACTTAGATAGTTTCGGTTTTAGTATTTCTTATAAAAAATGGTATATTAGACCCTTAAATCGCGTAGGCTCTTATAGGTTGTATCGAGATCTTGAGTACTTGAGGGTCTTTTCGAAATACCTTTTGTATTTTTCGTTTCTTTCTCATTTTATGACAAACAGGGGGAGAACTATATGGATTATACGGTGATTTAACTATCACTGAGTAATTATATAAAAAGTATATATCAAACGGAGAAGAGCAAAGCATTGATAAAGAGGGAGAAACATATCATGTTGAGTAGTATTATATACTATGGTAGTGAATAACAAATATGTTCAGATTGAATATATACCTAGCTTTTCTTTAGGGGGAGTAAAATTTTTTTTAATCAAATGATCTAACAACGGCATTTATTTGTTGAATATTCAGGACTCTGTGTTGTTGAAGCTTGGAAGCGTATGAAGATATAGTTATTGATTATTATGTAATGTGATATTCTGTCTTTTAATTCTTGTATTCTCCACATGTAAAGAGTTTTGTCACTAATACTGACAAAGTGGGAGATTGTTAGAGCATTGCTCATATGAACCCACCAAGCGTTGGTATGTCAAGTCTGGTTGTCATATTTTAGCTCCAAAACTCGAGGCTGCTTGGTTAGATTATTAGAGACAACTTCGTTAAGTTATACTAAGAACATTTAAAATGTTGGCACTTGCTCGTGTTACTTTGAAGAACCTGAAGACGTATCGGTATCGACAAACACATTATTTTTCTGTTCAAGGTTAGTAATATAAACTTGACTTGTTCAATTCCTATCTACGTTTCTTTCAATTCGTTTATATTGAAAACATAACATATAAAGTATATATATATGTATCTCTAGTATTGAAGAGCTTGTTCATTTCATTATGACCAAAGTGCCAATGAAGCAAATACTAGTTGTTTTACATAGCTTTGGTATCTTACTTGATCTAACTGATGCAAATGAGTTTATATTGATTAAACGGAAGAACCTTTGTAACTCAATATATATCTCTGATTAAATTGTTTACCTGGGAGATTAATAGAGCGGTTACGGAAACAAATTAGTCCTTTATTATTTCGGAATTCGATCCAAAGGTAATGAATGATAAAAGTATTCATAACGGGTGAAGAAACTTAAGATAACATACTCTATCTTAGGATTCACTTGTGTAAAGAATATTGGTAGTAGGCGCAGGGATACTGAAGGAACTGAATAACTTAGAGTTGTAGTACTAGTCTTTGTATAACAGCTTAATTCTGAGAGTATATAAAAATGGACTAGGTCCCGAGTTTTTTATGCATTTCTGTTTCCTCGTTAACAAAATCTTGTGCGTCGTGTGATTTACTTTACTTCCGCGTTATATTATAATTAAAGTAAATAAACTAGTACGTCAGTCAAATACCTGGTTTGATCACATAGTTGGTTCGTTTCCTTACTTTGACTATATCTCAAGTATACATCTTGAGGTTGTCATCTTCTTGAGAGTTTCTGTCTATATTAGATCACACAAGGTGCATTTTGAAAAGGCGGATATCGAAAAGATTGTGGTGTACTTGGTACCCCAGTTATTTGAATTAGTATCCAAACGGGCCAACATGATAATATCTAACAATCTGTGTTTGATGTGATCCAACTTATAATACTATGAGTCTAAATAAAAGTAAATGAAGACCAAATGACTCAGATAACGTATCACAAGGTTTTGGTAAACTATGTCCATAGTATACTTGAATAAGATCTAGCCTGTTTTCTATCTCGATTCAACAATTTAACACTATTAGTTCATTCAACGAACACACTCAAGAGAATATGAACGTAAATGGGTTAATAAGAAAATAAACATCTGCAATTCACATTTCAGAATCAGAAGATAGTAATAAGATTGACATTTTCATTGATTGTATCATTATTGAAAATCACAATCTAAGCGATAAAGTTAATCATCTCTCTATCAAGGATAATATCAAAGACTCATTGATAAATACCATGTCTTATGGAAAGCCTTGCTTTAAGAACATCATGAACGTATGATAAGATGATGACTACTTGTATCTTTCAGAATCAAGTTCAATAAGAGTATCTAAAACTTCAATTTCTTGAATCCTAATACGCATCTTCTCAAGACTAGTTTTTGTGGAATTAAAATTTGAACGTATTGATACTACAAGGATTGTCCATATAGGTTCCCGAACTAAAATATGGATAGTATGCTAGGTACCTTCTCATTTTCATATATTATAAAAGTATTATAGATTTATATCAAATTTAATTTATCATTGAATTAAATTTGTATAACAATTACATTAAAAAGATAAAATTTGAATTTTATATGGGGTTACTGGCTTCCCATTTTTCCTAAAGACGCTGAGTAAGGTATTTTCTTATCCTTTTGTACAAACCACAGTTTTGAATTTTATCAGTGGTCATTGAATATTATCTTTCTCCCATTTGTGAAATACAAAGAAACATATAATTGGACCCATCGTCTAAAGCTTTGGTCGCTAAGCCGCGCAACCCTGGAGCTTGGCTATACCTTGTCCCCACGTTTTACTCGGAGTCAGATAATAATTTTCATGATGGAACTTTCTATTAATTGTGTCGTGTGGACCATAAAATTTGTATATTTTTTGATGGTTACTTTTGAACCATACTTACACCATCTCCGATGAGGGATTCATACCCTTATATAAGGGAAATGCCATCTCTCGTGGGATAGGAAATTCCACTTGACCCTTGTGATAGAAAAATATCTGGACGACATCCTAACATATAGATATGGCGAGAAAGATGCGATGTGAAATACTGAATGAAGATGGATGAGTTACCTTTTCCAGTTTCAAGATATCTACCACTCTCACCAAAGTGCACCACGTGGAAAGCTGTGAGATAAAGCATTTAATGTGAAGGACATGCGTACATGGCTAGGTTTGTCAGAACCAAGTGGAAGAAAAGGACAAAGGCGAGCAATAAAAGTCAACGAGCCAGTCTTCCAGACCATCCATATTCCAGTAGACAAGTTCGAAGAACATAGCGAACCGTCACAATGATACGTGAACAAGTTGATAATGATCGCGACAAGTGACAGAGGATACCAATATCCTCGAAGCTAGTATATATCTGACTGTTAGTTGTCTTGGAGCATTGCAGAAGAACAAGGGAAAATATTTATACTTTTAAAGTAGATTGTGTTCTTCAGCTCAGTTCCTACGGCACGAAAGATGAGCTCAAGTGACCTTACACGTGGTAGAACCATCATCTTAAATGTAATGTAAAGTAGCAAAGTGTGGTGTACAACCACTTTTCCTATAAATACTTATTCCAACTCTAAAGAAACCAAGTGAAGTTTGAGTAAACAGTTTTAAATCTAAGTAGTTGAGTTTTCATTCTTGTAATAAGTTCTTCATCGTTAATAAATCTTTACTTCAAAGTGGACGTAAGTAATACCAAACTACTATAATATTTGAGTTCATTTACTTATTCATGTTTTACTTTAAAAATAGTAGTTTTATATCTTATATCTGAATTTTATCTTTTAATCTATGGTATAGATCTCTGGGTTGTGTAGCAGAAAAATGGCAACTACCACCCTTATTTCCTACCCCATATATAGGGAAATTGAAAGTGGAATATGAGAATAATATTTTTAACTACACCATTGACGGATCAGCAAATCCAACGATAAATGAAGTATTTAGCAGTCGATGAACCATCACCGATGTAGTTCTTAATCGCTTCACAATTTCCCAACCGGCAAATCCTTTTGCTGACAAAATTTTTCAGGGTCACCAAACTATTAAACGACTGATGGACTACTAAATGGGAAACTGTTGATGGTGGTTTTTAGCTTAGGGTCAAAATCGTAAAACTGTACATCCGACATGACGTCACTATGATCAGCATGCCTACGTAAGAATTTTACCGGGGTACCTTTTTTTACATGGGTCATGTTCCACGGTAAAACCCTTAATATTGACTAACATCATCCATGTCAAACCCTAATTCTCATGTTACCCCGCCAAGGCATGCAAACCATGCCATTTGCACCACTGTGCCAATGGCAAACCATGCCAGCCACATCTCCGCGCCAAGGCATGCCAACTATGCCAGCCGCACCACTGTGCCAATGGAAAACCATGCCAGCCACATCTCCGCGCCAACGCATGCCAACCATGCCAGCCGCACCACTGTGCCAATGGCAAACCATGCCAGCCACATCTTCGCGCCAAGGCATGCCAACCATGTCAGCCGCACCACTGTGCCAATGACAAACCATGTCAGCCACATCTTCGCGCCAAGGAATGCTAACCATACCAGCCGCACCACTGTGCCAATGGCAAACCATGCCAGTCACGTTTACCGCGCCAAGGCATGCCAGCCATGCTGGCCGCACCATGCGCCAATGGCATGCCAAACCCTTGGCCCTAGCCATGCTGGCCGCACCATGCGCCAATGGCATGCCAAACCCTTGGCCCTACCATGCCAAACCGTCCTAACCCTTGGCCCCATTATGCCAAGCCATCTGCACCATTCTGCCTTGGCCCCACTATGCCAAGCCGTCCGCACCATTCTGCCTTGGCCCCACTATGCCAAGACGTTCGCACCATTCTGCCTTGGCCCCACCATGCCAAGCCGTCCAAACCCTTGGCCCCACTATGCCAAGCCGTCCGTGCCATTTGCCTTGGCCCTACCATGCCGGTCTTCCCTATGCGGCTACCAAAACGAAGGCGTGCGACGATCAACGTCCACCCTTCAATCCTAGATGCAAATCCTAGCCATCCAAGGTCGCCAGACAACGTATGGTAACCTTTGGCCCAAAACCCTAGTTTTGGCCACGCCAAACCGCGCCAAGGCATTCCATGCCACATGTGTCAATGGCATGCCAACCACCTTGTCGCGCCATACCATGCTGGCCTTCCCTATGCGGCTACCAAAACGAAAGCGTGCGATGATCAACGACCACCCTTCAATCCTAGATGCAAATCCTAGCCGTCCAAGGTCGCCAGACAACGCATGGTAACATTTGGCCCAAAACCATAGTTTTTGCCACGCCAAACCGCGCCAAGGCATGCCATGCCACATGTGACAATGTCATGCCATCCACCTTGCCGCGCCATACCATGCCGGCCTTCCCTATGCGGCTACCAAAACGAAGGCATGCGACGATCAACGGCCACCCTTCAATCCTAGATGCAAATCCTAGCCGTCCAAGGTTGCTGATAGATGCATTTATGTGTCTATTTTGTTCTCAATGTTCTGTATTGTTAGACTCGATTAAATACCTATTGTGTTATTTTATGTTTTTGTAGATTTTTTTGGAAAAATAAGCTCTTGCGGCGAAATTGGCTCGAAAAGTGGTGTTTTACACCCTAGGATATAGTACTAAAGACACCCCAGAAATGCACCGGAGGAACCCATAAAAATTACTAAAGGCACCCCAATGGACATGTGTTATTCAGACTCCAGCAACGGATAAGGGGGCGACCACTGGATAAGGGGTGACCTTCTTCACAAATTCCAAAAAATATTTTGGCGGGAAAATACTTGCTCTTCACTAGCAGATTTTCTCGATTGCATTTGGACGTGATTTTGTGCGATTCAATCGCTGAAACTTTGTGGAAACATGTAATATATCATAACAGAGCTGGTATGGGTGATTGTTTCGACTGAATTTGGCTGGATAATCACGTGGAAGAAATCAGGGAAACACGGGTTTGAAAATGATATTCACGGATTTTCAGCAAGTTTGATGTGTGCTGCTCGTGTTTGGATGACACTTAGTCATTGAAGATGCGTGTAGAAGCTAAATAAGGGAGTATCAGAAGCTGTTTACGCGTGGAGAATCATTTCAGGGAAGAAAATACTCGGAAAATATTTTCTTTTAACACCGAGTAATGGAGGATCATGGAGAGTTAATGAGCGTGATTTCTTGTCGCTGTTGGGTATAAATAGGTTCCCTGGGTGTCCTAGAAGGGTGTCGAGAGTTTGGGGTTGAGAGGAGAGCTCAGGAAGCAGAAATCACGAGTTGCAGAAACTCGGTTCCTGCTGCTGCTGCTGAAGAACACGAAGAACATGAAGAACGGACGTCCAGGAACCGTCGTTCTTTAACAGTGACAACGACAGGTCAGCGTGGGTCATAGGTGTGGGTCTTAGAACCACAGCGACAATAGCACTTCTCTTTTATCGTTTTTTTGTGACGCTTCCTGTGGGTCGCACATTAGCTGTTTACACCATTTTCTCTTCTTCTCTTCATTGTAAACACCATTTCAGCAATAAATAAATATTTTGAGCGTGTTTTTATCATGATGAGCTAAACCCAACACTAGGACGACAGAGGAGGGTGAATTTCATACACGGGTAAATTTATTTTATTCTTTTTTATGACTTTTGCATTAATTTAAAATTGAAATATGATTTGAATTAATTGGTTGTTATTTGATTTGATGATGTATGCTTAGCTTAGGTGTTTTGAAACATCATGCTTAGGACTTACAATCGATATTTTGAGAATCTATCTTGGCAAAATCAGAGTCCATGTTAATTTTATTGAGTTTTAAATTGTCAAAGAATATATGAATGGACCCTGTGTAGTGAATTCGGCCAAATCCTTAGTCCCAGTACCTCTCGCCCATTGTTAATATTTTTGTATATATATTTTTATTAAATCTAAAAATTCCATTTCCTTCACAAGTATGAAACGAATCTTATTTACTACAACCCCATCAAAAATTTGAAAATCAAAAATCAGTTGCCAAACAACGCACGGTAACCTTAAGGCCCAAACCCTAGTTTTGGCCACGCCAAACCGTGCCAAGGCATGCCATGCCACATGTGTCAATGGCATGCCAACCACCTTGCCGCGCCACGCCATACCGACCTTCCCTATGCGGATGCCAAAACGAAGGCCTGCAACGATCAACGACCACCTTTTCATCTAAGATGCAGATCTTAGCCGTCCAAGGTTACCAGCTAACGCATGGAAACTTTTGGCCCTAGCTTGGTCGCGCCTAAACAAAGACAAAAGCCTAACTTTTGGCCGCGCCTAAACCAGACCATATTAAAGCCATACCGAGCATGCTTTCATGCTATTGGATACCAAACGAAGGGTTGCAATAATCAACGGCTACCTTTTCTCTTAAGATGCAAAATCTCGACCGTCGAAGGTCACCGAGCCGGCAAGTCTCCCAAGCTCGACTTGCCATACGACAACAACATGCTACATGTTTTCCATGAAAACACTTGATAAATCAACGCATGTCACAAACTGAGGGATGTTCATTGGGTATTGGTTTGGCGGTTTACAGCGTGCGGCGTACACTACGCCCGTTATAAGAAGGTATCATAAGGATGACGCGGTTAGTAAATACAGGGAGTAATGGTGAAACGCTTTCTTTATGGAACATCAATTCCAGGCGTTACCGGTTACCACCTCCTCCCATTTACTCACCCGTTTTCCATTTCTTAATGAGACCCGAGTACGTTTCACTTCGACTTGTATAAATAGGCATTACCTATTTCCACCGAACAACAAGTTCAAGTCGGGAGCATACAACACTCAAAAAACATTTTCTAGCTTCCCATCTGTTAGCTTCCCACTTTATGATACAAGTCGTAGAAAATAACTACTCTTCCATAATCAACTATTCTGGTCTCAACACTTTCTTTGCTTTCCTCCCCAAAACCAACCCTTCTCATTCACTTTGTGACCGAAGCAAGTCTGGAACGACCATTTCTTGGTTTAGGACGGATTTGTACAGATTGATCTCTCGAATCTAAAGTACTCCCTTGCAGTACAGTGTTTAGGGTTAAATTCGTTTCTCACCCACACACTCGAAATTACCAAAATCAGCAGAAACCGTTTTCACCCTCAAACAACTGGCGACCACAGTGGGATCAATCTCTCGGTTCCAATACCAATTTCAGAATACGTTTCTCTAACTCATGAAGATGGTCGGTTTTAGGGCTGAATCCGTGTCCTCAAGTTCCACTCAGGAGAACGGCAATGTTTCCTCCCCCAACACAACTCCCAACAACGCAATCGACGAAGGAATACCAAGGCTGATTGACTTGGCGCGGATTCGGGAGATCCACACCAAGAACATGGGTCTGATGAAAGATGTGATTAATATCATATTGGACTTCCTCATCAACTTAACGACAGAGTTGAACGATTCACTTGCCCCGGAAGCTCCAAGACTAGGGCTAACATCCCAAACTATCACTCCCAAGTCAACAGCTTCACTACTAATCAGAAACCAGTAGGCCAGGAAGCAGCCTCACTGGTGGAAAATTTATGTGAACTCTTACATCTTTCAAAAGATCAACGGATGGAGACGTTCACCGCCATCAATCGAATAGCGTTAAGTGCGTACTTGATTCCTTCACGCTTGGAAACATCAAGAACGCAAGAGATGTCCATCAACAATGTCACGTTTACCGACGACGACATGATGGCGGAGGAAGGGCATAACCAGGCCCTACACGTCACGGCCTGTATCAAGGACGTGGAATCCAAAAGGGTTCACATCGACACGGGAGCATCTTCCAACGTTGTTACCCTCAGGACGCTCAGAACGGCCAGGGTACGGCCGAACGAATTCGTGCGACAGTCCACTACAGTGAACGATTTCGAAGGCAACCAAACCAGCACGTATGGGTACGTCAACCTGAATCTATCAGTAGGACCCGTCCAGTCAAAAGTAAGGTTCGAGGTAATCGAAAAAGATCCAGATTACCACATGATACTGGGAAGACCATGGCTCCACGACAACAGAATCATTCCTTCGACGTATCACCAGTGCTTGAAAACCATGTTAAACGGAGAAGTCGTTCGCATCGCTGCATCATTATCTCCCTATGTGCGAATCTGTGGCATGGAGATTTTTGAGCCAAGAAAGGGCTCACATGCCACAGCCAACAAGGCTCACCACACTCCACTGCCAAAGTGGACGTCCATTGAAGAAAGCGATGATCTTGGACCTCTTCACGGATAAACCCGGTCTCACATCACCCCTTCGAAAGAAAGACACTCCAACCTCCACCCGCCAAACCGGAGTTCGGATTGCACCCATACCAAGTGAGGACGGGCTTTTATCATGGATCATGATGAAAAAGGGAAAACGGTATATCAACGACGTTGTTAGTAATTAACAAGAGAGACTACCACACAGTCTCTCCGCCCAATGGAACACAAACGTAGTAACGAGCCGCAGGAGGAAGTACCTGATGCACCACGACAGCTACAAAATGGGACCAACTCTACCATGGACGAGCTTGAGGTTGTTAATGTCGGGAGTGAAGAATCTCCGCGACCCATCTCGATCATCTCGACTCTGTGCCCGGATGAACGCGTAAAGCTGGTAGACCTTCTCAAGGAATATCAAGACATATTCGCATGGACATACGAGGAAATGCATGGCTTGAATGAGAAGCTGGTCACTCATCATTTACACGTGATACCCGGATCCAAACCGGTCAAGCAAACCCCGAGACAATTCCGGCACGATGTGGAAGAACAAATTAAGGTAGAGATTCAAAATCTACTAGCGGCTGGTTTCATCAAACAGATTCACCACCCTACTTGGTTGGCCAATGTAGTTCCGGTGAAGATGAACAAATGTTTCCCTAAAGATGACTTCCCGCTCCCCAACATTGACATGCTAGTAGACGCCACTAGTGGACATGGTATGTTCTCTTTCATGGATGGATACAGTGGCTACAACCAAATAAAGATGTACGAACACGACGCAAGTAAGACGGATTTTCGAACTCCTCTTGGAAACTTTTACTACACTGTGATGCCCTTTGGTTTGAAAAACGGTGTCGCCACATACCAACGCGCCATGACCACCATTTTTCACGATATGATGCACAAGCAAGTCAAAGATTATGTAGATGACATAGTGGTCAAATCAAAAAATCGGGCAGCCCATGCAGGAATTCTGCGGCAGGTGTTTGAAAGATGTCGCGAGTACAAACTGAAGATGAATCCATTAAAGTGTGCTTTTGGTGTCTCTTCGGGCAAGTTCCTAGGTTTCCAGGTGACTGCCGAGGGAATTAAAGTTGACCCAGTCAAAACACAAGCCATCCTCACGATGCCACCACCACGGACCGTGAAAGAACTTCAGAGTTTCATGCGTAAAATAAACTACATTCCCCGCTTCATACCAGGATTGGATCAACTTGTTGCTTCGTTTACCCCCTTACCGAAGAAATGAGCAAGCTTCGTTTAGACCACACTACAACAGGAAGCATTCCGGAAGATTCAGCAAACATTATCTTCCCCAGCCGTCATGAAATCTCTCATACAAGGAAGACCGTTACACCTCTACACTGCTTTTAGTGACACTATTGTCGGAGCTCTCCTCACCCAAGAAGATGACGAAGGGATTGAACATCCCATCTACTACTTCAGTCGAACTTTAAGAGATGCCGAACTCAGATATCCCAAAGCAGAAAAGGCATGCTTAGCTTTGATCCACTCCATCCAGAAATTCAGGCATTACCTACTTTCCAATAAAGTGGTGCTGATATCTAAGTCTGATCCTGTGAAGTTCCTCCTCTCAAAACCGTACCTGATAGGAAGACCGGCCAAATGACTCCTCCAAATGTCAGAGTTCGACATAACATTCGCTTCCCCGAGAGCCATCAAAGGGCAAGCAGTTGCGGATTTTCTGGCAGTGTTTCCGGGAGAGAACACCATGAAACTACACGAGGACCTCCCTGGAGACTTTCCGGAAATCTGTTTCATCCAAGAAGAAACATGGCTACTATTCTTCGACGGCTCCGCTACTCCTAACAACGGTACTGGAGGAGCAGGTGTGGTTCTAGTATCCCCAGCCGGTGAAGTATTCTCGCTCTCCTTCAATCTAGACTTCCCCTGCACCAACAATTCAGCAGAATATGAAGCCTTTCTCATCGGACTGTCCTTGGCTAAACGAGATGGATCCATATTCTGGAAATAAGAGGGGATTCTAAATTACTTGTCAACCAGGTGAACGGATTATACGCGCTGAAGGAAGTAACCTTGGCCCCATACAAAGCCGGGGAACAAAAACTGCTAAACTACTTCGCCGACGCGACCATAACGCATATTGGGCGCAGCGGCAACCAACACGCTGATTTCCTAGCCACATTAGCATCAAAACTGCAATTTGAAGGTTTTGAGGAAACCCTGACAGTGAAGAGACGAACAGTGGCTTCAACATGGCTTTCACAACCCGAAGAAGATGAAGCTGGCGACTGGAGAACACCAATTATCCAAGAGCATAACAACTCGCTTTTCCAGGGAAAGGTCAGTCTCAAAACCTTATAAAATTTCTTCATGCTCCGAGGGGTGCTATATCATATAAATCCATACGGTTACTTGTCAAGATGTCTTGGAGAGGGAGAAGCACAACAAAAACTCAACTGCGTCCATGATGAAATCTGCGGGCAAACATTAGTGGTAACACTATATCGCCGTCTGCAACGCCTTGACCATTACTGGCCAGAAATGGAGGCTCAATCTCGGTTACTTCAAAAAACTTGTTCCAACTGTCAAGCGCCGCCGCATCAATTAGAAGTTTTCAATATTGGTCACGCTGGGGACTAGCAGGAGCCATACATCAGTTACCTTCGCGATGGAATACTACCCACCAATAAGAAGGATGCAACCAAGATAAAACAAAGGTCCGAGAGATTCGTATTCCACGAAGGAATCTTATATCGTAAAAGCTTTGGAGGAAGTTTGCTACGATGTTTGAACGAAGCAGAAATCCCAATCATGCTGAAAGAGATGCACGAAGGCGAACATCAAGGAAATCAGAAATTATTTCTTCAGATACACGAGAAATACTATTGGCCAACCATGGAGGATGATGCGGTTGTTTTCGTCCAGAGATGCAAAAAATGCCAAATTCACGGAAACCTTATCCATGTACAGTCGACTCCCCTGCATTCGATAAGCAGTCCGTGGCCCTTTCACAGCTGGGGACTCGACATCATTGGAAAGATCAATCCGCCGTCCTCAAAGCATCACAAGTACATAATAACATCAACTGAATATTTCACCAAATGGGTCGAAGCCATACCTTTACGAGGTATGAATGGAACCACAATCGCGGCATTCATTAAGGAGTACATTATCTATTGATTTGGCGTGCCTAAACACATCATCACCGACAACGGCACTCCTTTCGCAAACAAGCAAGTACGGGAGCTACTCGAAGAATACGTAATTAAGCAAGTCTTCTCCACCGTGTACTACCCCCAAGGGAACGGACAGGCTGAAAGCACCAACAAAACTATGATCTGAATCCTCAGTCGGATAGTGCATGATAATCCTCGGACATGGCATGAGTAATTGCCAATGGCACTCTGGGCGTACCGGACATCACCAAGGATTTCCAGTGGCGCCTCTCCCTACTCCCTCGTCTACGGCGCAGACGCCATTCTCCCAGCAGAAGTTAAAATCCCATCGGCTAGGATTTCCGAAGCAAGTGGAGTTCGATGGAATGAAGCTGAAGCATTGAGCGCCAGAGTCGCAGAATTGGACACTATAGATTCCAGAAGATCCAGGGCGGAAGAACACGCACGGGCATACAGAAATAGGGTTTCCAGAGCATATAACAAAACCGTGAAGCCTCGGGTTTTTCAAGTGGGAGATTTGGTACTAAAGATTGCCAAACACATTCAGCAAGACGCGTCTGCAACAAAATTCTCCGCAAAGTGGGAAGGGCCTAATATAGTTACGAAAGCATACAATAGTGGGTACTACAAGGTCATTAAATAATACGGAGGAAAAGTGGAAGCAGTCATCAACGGAAAGTGGCTTAAGGCATACTATGCCTGACCGCCACCTCGCGCCCCGCCATATCACAAACACGGATAGCCAGGCATCTTTCCACTTTTCTTCCACATCTCAAATATCAAGTTTCTTTTCCTTTGTTTGATTGAAGCAAATCAATAAAATTTTCTTATCCTTTCAAAAAAAAAAGGGATACAAAAAAAAAGAGCAAAACATGCTTAAAACCCAGAAAGAAACCAAACATCTCGCAACTATATAACTCAGAAAATCACATCCAACAGATTGTAATCCCTCGAAAGCATCATCTTTAACCGGCTTTGATACATTTCAGTCCTACTCTTCAAGTTCCGGATCGACTCTTCCACCTTCTGTGACTCCATGGCCAGAGCTTTCTCCTTTTCCAGAATAGCTTTCGTAGCAGGGACCACTCCAGCAAGAATACCAGCTCCGTCGACTTTCACAATATCAATACGATGTCGCAACCAACTAACGTTGAACTTCAGAGATTCACAGGTAGACACCATGTTCTCCCACTTCTGAATAGTTGATTCTGCGACAGCACGGATAGGGTGCACACGGTACGGTTCGACTCGGTTATTGCCAACACCGAGTACCTATACCTCCCTAGCCTCGGTTCCAAAATTTTGGACCAGTATATGTACCTTGTACCTCGGTTCCGGTACTATTCGGTACCAGGTACGGTTCCGGTTCCAATCGGTTCTTTTCTGTCAGAATTCCAGACAGATCCAAACAGACAAATTAAGTACTTGTTTTACCTGTTTTTCAATATGTTAAGCAATATCTCAATCAAAGAACAAAGTAACAACCCAAAAGTAGCAATAAGCCAATAATACTAGCAAACCAAAGTGCCAAAAAACCAAAGTCTTGACAAGTAGCAGTAGCACACAAACTGACAAACAACCAAAGTCTTAACAAGTAGCAGTAGCCAGTAGCACACAAACACACATACTGATGTCTGACCAACAAAAACAATAGTTGCAATACTACAATAGTCTTAATTATTAAGTTTTAATGTCTTAACAACTAATAGAAAGTTAGTTGAAGTTGTAGCATTGGTGGTGAAGTGGTTGTGGTCCTTGTGGAGATCTGTTCCATGGTTGCACTGGTGGTGGAATTATCTTTGAAAGGACCCAGCAAAGCTGCAATAAAAAGTAACAGCAAGTTAGGCAGTTAGTAATAGTAACTATTACTAAAAAAAGTAACAAGGAAAAATAAATTTGTTATTTGTGAATAGAATATGTTACCTTCTTCAACTTCGACATCGTCATCTGGTATATAGTCACTTAGAAGATCCAGTTGTATTGGCTTCCTTAGCCAGCTTTGTGTGCAAAGCAATGCCTCAACTGTCCTTGTAGATAAAGAGCTTCTACAAGGACTTAAAACTCGCATTCCTGTGCTAAAAGCATATTCAGAGGCAACAAACGACACATGAATGGATAGTATATCCTTAGCCATATGTGCAAGTATCTTATACTTGTTATTGTTGGTCTTCCACCAACCCAACAAGTCAAAGTCATCATCACCATCTTCTCCTTCACCTTCTTCATACTTGTCAATGAAATATTTATCCAACTCTGTTTTGCCCAGATCATCACTTGGGCTTCTCTTGAACCTCTTACTCCTTGACATCAACTCTTTCATACGACTAGGCGCAGCCCCTGGTTTACTTACCACTGCTTGTCCCTGAATAGAAGTACTTAATTCCTCCTCATGAACTGAATACACATCTTTATATTCTTCAAATAGAATCTTAAAATCTAATAACACACTCTTCATAACAAGTTCAACCTTAGAAGACTTCTTCCCATATAAGCACTCAAGAGCAAATAAAAGTCTTTTTTCTTTCTCTCTAGGATCCAACAACATAGCAAAAAAGGTTGTAGAGTTCATCTTTGCATAATCACCCCAATATTTGTTATACTTCTTAAACATTTTTCCAGCCATAGTAGCAATAAAAGGATCTTCATCTACATTATCTCTAAACTCAACTAGTTGTTCATAAATGATAACTAATTGCCATAAGAAAGTGTTTGTTGTTACCTTAGTTGAGGCTGAAAATGAAACAGTGGCATCAAAGAATACCTTCAAACATTTCACAAGGCCTCTGGCAAAGATCCAGTCCTCTTGGCATGGAGCAGGTTTCTTCACTATAGCCTTCTTCTTCTTCTTCTTTTGTGCCTTCTTCTTGCCTTTCACATCATCTTCTTCTTCTTGTTCTTCTTGTTCTTCTTCACTAAATTCTTCTTCTTCTTCACCAACAGTAACATCAATATCAAAATCATTAACATTGGGTAAATCTTTATCACTGTCTTTAGTAGGGAAAAAACAACTTCTGATATTCCCTATCATACCTTTCTAACCTATTGAAATCTCTTTCAAACACTAGTGCAGCCTCTAGCATCAAGAATGTGATGTTCCATCTAGTCTTAACATCAAGTATCAATGCTATCTTACACTCTATTCCAACTAAATTTGCACAATGCCTAAGCTTAGCCAACCTAGTTGGAGAACCCTTTATATACTTGACAACTGACCTTATTCTTGCAATTGATTTGTTGTAGACCCTTACAACATCTTTTACAACAAGTGCAAGTACATGAGCTACACATCTTACCTGAAAAGATGTAGATTCATACAAGTATTAGATTTTTGTACAAAGTAATAACTAATAAACACAATTCTAACTAGGAAGTAAAAAAAAATCATATACATAATACATATACTTACATGCAAGTACTTAGCTCTCTCTTTTTCCCTTGTCATTGAAACAATACTAGTGGTCAAATAATCCATTGCTACCTTGTTGGCACTAGCATTATCCAAAGTGACAGTAAAAACATCTTTAAGCCCCCAATCAGACAAGCACTTCTCCAACATCTCACCAATATCAATTCCTTTGTGACCACTAACCTCACAAAACATAATGATTCTCTTTTCTAACTTCCAGTGTTGATCAATGAAGTGAACTGTTACACATATGTAGTTGAAATTATTTGGTGAAGTCCATGTGCCTGTTGTCAAACTAACCCTCTGCTTGCTTGACTTGAAGAAATCTTTCAACTTCTCTTTCTCAACTAGATACATTTCTAATGAACATTTGTAAATAGTCATTCTACCTGGTACAACAAATCTAGGCTCTAAGACATTCATCATTCTCCTAAAACCTTCACCCTCAACTGCTCTAAAGGACATCTCATCAATTATAATAAACTCAACAACTGCCCTTTTACATTTCTCTTGACTGAAAATAGTAGAGACTAACTGACCTTCATCCTCACCTAGTGCTGCAGGTTTTAATGTAAGAGTTTGTTGTCCTTTTGGATTTGGCCTGTTAGGATTCTGTTTGCATCTGTTAAAGTGCTTCCACATTCCACTTGTACCATTCCTTCCAGTATGAGCCTTTATTATCTTCTTGCAGTAATTACATTCAGCTTCTTGAACATTCTTCCTAGTGAAATGATTCCATATGTCAGAAGTTATCTTGCCACCAATTTGAGTAGAAGTAGCTTCTACATCTATTGTTGCTGGCTCTGCTGCTCCATCTGTTGGTTGGATAGAGGATCCAACAACTGTATCAGTGGTAGGTGTAGCAGTGGTAGGTGTAGGAGTAGATGTTCCATGAGCTTTACTTGATGCATCCATGCTTGATCACTGGGAAATCAAATTTAAGTGCTGAAAAATTAAATAAGAACTGAAATGAAATAAGAACTGAACTGAAAAATTAAATAAGAAACTTGATGCATCCATGCATTCATACATTCATACATACTTATAAAATGAAGAAGAAATAAGAACTGAAAATAAAACCTCAAAGGAAATAATAAATAAGAACTGAAAATAAAAGTGAATTCATAGAAATAGAATCATTAATCATACATAAAAAAAGTTCATAAACATTAAAGACATTGTTCATAAACATTAAAGACATCAAAGTTATAAGCATTAAGCATAACTGTATAAGTTCTAAGCATTAATTATGTGAGCTCTGTTTTGATTAGGATTGTGGGTGCATCTCTTAAAGTGCTTCCACAAGGCAGAAGTTCCATTTTTGGAGATGTTATCCCTATAAGTCCTTCCACAATAATTGCAAGTGGCTTCTTCAACATTTCTCCTAGTGAAATGGCGCCATATTATGTTCTGAATTGATGCATCCATCACTGACAAACAATTCTATATAACCTCAGTAAACTACACAGTTCCAAACTACTAAACTACACACATGAGTGACATGACACAACTGACAACACAACAAAAAAGTAAAATGCTATCCTCATTAAGAGCAACTAGCTGTCCTGTCCTGTCTCTAGTCCAATAACATATTTCAGCAACTAATCAAGATTACCTGCAACAATACACTTGATCAAGTCAGATAAACAAATCAAGATTATCTACAACTTAAGAACTCATACAACAATACACTTGATCAACTAACAAGTTTAAAACCTCCAGTTTCACTTGTTTACTACGCATAAAAATAATACAACTCCAGAAAATAGACATCACATAGTACTAAATCCACAAGTGCAAAGATAAAAGTACCTAACTGTGACCCCATATTGCTAGATGTAACTAGGATGAACACCTAATTGCACCATTTTAACTTATAAAATGAAACAGCAGACTAAAAGCACTTTGACAAGACCAAAAAGATTGATTACTCATTCCATAGTACCTACCTACTGCAATTTTGGAAGTCGCAAACTCCCACTGATAATCTAACAAACAAATAAGATAATGACCTACATTCTCCACAGCCCATCTCTGCTTCGAAGTGTTCCAGAACCAATAGCATGCCCTGCATGCTCTAACATGTAATTGCAGTTTACTACTTGCTACTTATATCATCATCATCAAAGTCTAACAACAATGTAATGAGAAACTAAATCCACAAACGCCAAGATAAAAGAACCAAATTGTAATCCCAGATTTCTAATTGTAACAATCACTAACACCCTAATTTCATTAACAAAAAAGAAAAACAAGTACCCAAATTGATAATTCTCATAAACCCAAACAATAACACCATCCAACAAGTCTCTAACCTTTTCCTTCTCTTTCTCCACTCCCTTAGATAATCTGATTGATACTTAATCCAGTTCAGTTCCTTTCTTTTCCCTTTGTCTTACCCTGTGAAAGTGAAACCCTAAAATAATCATACATAGATTTCAAGATCAGACAGATTCATTTAGAGTAAAACTCGCCTGATTAATTCATTCCAACAAAAAAAAAAATTAAGAAAAAATCAGATACATTTGGAGAAAAAAAACAAAGAAAATTAAGAAATTGAAAAAAAAAAAAGACAGCCATCATATTCATATTTAAGTGTCTTATGGTGCGAATCCAAATAAGATTTCGAAGATGCAAAGTAGAAGAAACGTTAATCTAAATTGAAAAAAAAAATCAAAATCTGCAACATCTGATTACCTCTTAGTAAGAACTGAGACATAAACCAATAAAAACTATCAGCGAATACTCGAACAAAGTTTACGATTTATCAACAAGACAGAGGAGTAATCCAACAGAGTTCTTCACTTCTTCTCCTTCTCAGAGACAGAGGAGACGAAAAAAAAAGAAAAAAAAAAAGAAAATGAGAAGAGAAACCCTAGCCCTGTTATGTTCTCTTATATAGCCCCCTCTAATCTAACGGCTATTACTGATCTATTATCCCCTAAATCTAACGGCTCTTACTATTCGGTACTTTCGGTCCGGTACAGCACGGTACTTGTATTGGACCGTGTACCTGTACCCCCAGACCCCGGTTCCTATTTTTTGGACCGATACCTGTACCCCGTTCCTCGGTTCGGTCCAAAACCAGGTACGGTTCCACCGGTTCCGGGGCGGTCCGTCGGTCCGGCTCGGTTCCTGTGCACCCTTAATACATACTCTCCATTTCGGCGACCATCGGCAAGAGACAATTCACTATAGAAACTAAATCAGACGAACAATATTGCACCACACTCCTGGTGGCGATGTGGCCATATGTCCCCCATATCTTTGTGTAAAGAGTCACGAATTCTTTCCCAACCAGAAACCCACCAACGTTCCAATAGTTAGAGGAAAAACACCTCATGCGGGTTACGAACGACAAACCTGCATTGTGATACTCATGAAAAGAAATTCCTAAGTCGACGTTCTCCAGATCTGCAGCGGTTGGTGGGATCGGGCTTGAAGGAAAAGGGTAACCAAATCATCCTCATCAATGATGGTGACGCACGCTCCGATGGGATATCTCTACACAGAAGAAAACTTTTGGCATTCATCGGTAAACAATGAAACACCTGTTGATCAATAAAATCATACCGGTATGATCTTCTTGACCCAGATGGGGGAATTGTTGCAAGAGTCAGGCCTCATGCGTTTGACTGGAGAATCTAGCTGGCTCGAGGATGATACACTTCTGATCGACATAATGAAGAGAGATGGACTCAACAAGAGGAAATCTTTGTTATAAAACGGGTAAGACGATGCAACTTCACCGGCATAAATACTGTGGAAACCCTAAAGGAAAAAAGATAAACACCGACTGAATAAACGAAACGTGATTGCATCACGACCGGGAAATCAGCCTCAAACGAAACCCCTCATCAATACCATAATGAAAGCCAAACGAGACATGAGGGCGTGATACTTTGGCATTTGAATGAGGAAAGGACTTCCTATTTGAGTCAAGTAAGGAAAAGAGGCAATCGGGTCCGCAAAGACAAATCACCACCACGCCAAGCCGTCCGCGCACGCTTTGCTTCACCAAACCGCGTCATGCCTTGTACCACCATGTCGCGCCATGACTTGCCGCGCCAACACCAACAACTCGCCAAGCCAGCGTCATGATGTTCCCTAACCCGGCCAAGGTGATGTATGGCCAGACTAAGCCGACAATCTTCATCTCACCACTTCACGGTCTACACCACAAATAGGATCTACGCAAGGCCTCCAAACACGAGGATCATGGACTCTCCTTACCTCTCGAAAAAGGTTAGTCGGACCTTCCTGACCATCTTTTCACGACTTGTCGTTTCGATTTTGTCCTCGCCTGTCACCATCTTATGCTTACCTCGCAACAAGGCTCATGTTCCGAGCTAAGCAGGGGACTTAATGTTGTTGGTGGTTTTTAGCTTAGGGTCAAAATCGTAAAACTGTACATCCGACATGACGTCACTATGACCAGTAGCACATTTATTGAATCAATCAGCATGCCTACGTAAGAATTACCGGGGTACCTTTTTTTACATGGGTCATGTTCCACGGCAAAACCCTTAATATTGACTAACATCATCCATGCCAAACCCTAATTCTCATGCTACCGCGCCAAGGCATGCCAACCATGCCAGTTGCACCACTGTGCCAATGGCAAACCATGCCAGCCACATCTCCGCGTCAAGGCATGCCAACCATGCCAGCCGCACCACTGTGCCAATGGCAAACCATGCCAGCCACATCTCCACGCCAAGGCATGCCAACCATGCCAGTCGCACCACTGTGCCAATGGAAAACCATGCCATCCACATCTTTGCGCCAATGCATGCCAACCATGCCAGCCACATCTTCGCGCCAAGGCATGCCAGCCGCACCATTGTGCCAATGGCAAACCATGCCAACCACGTTTACCGCGCCAAGGTATGCCAGCCATGCTGGCCGCACCATGCGCCAATGGCATGCCAAACCCTTGGACCCACTATGCCAAGTCATCTGCACCATTCTGCCTTGGCCCCACTATGCCAAGCCGTCCGCACCATTCTTCCTTGGCCCCACTATGCCAAGCCGTCCGCACCATTCTGCCTTGGCCCCACTATGCCAAGCCGTTCGCACCATTCTGCCTTGTCCCCACCATGCCAAGCCGTCCAAACCCTTGGCCCCACTATGCCAAGCCGTCTGCGCCATTTGCCTTGGCCCTACCATGCCGGCCTTCCCTATGCGGCTACCAAAACGAAGGCGTGTGACAATCAACGACCACCCTTCAATCCTAGATGCAAATCCTAGCCGTCTAAGGTCGCCAGACAACGCATGGAAACCTTTGGACCAAAACCCTAGTTTTGGCCACGCCAAGGCATGCCATGCCACATGTGCCAATGGCATGCCAACCACCTTGTCGCGCCATACCTTGTCGCGCCACGCCATACCGTCCTTCCCTATGCGGATGCCAAAACGAAGGCCTGCAACGATCAACGACCACCTTTTCATTTAAGATGCAGATCTTAGCCGTCCAAGGTTACAGCTAACGCATGACAACTTTTGGCCCTAATTTGGTCGCGCCTAAACAAAGCCAAAACCCTAACTTTTGGCCGCGCTTAAACCAGGCCATATTAAATCCATACCGAGCATGCTTTCATGCCACTGGATACAAACGAAGGGTTGCAATAATCAACGACTACCTTTCCTCTTAAGATGCAAAATCTCGTTCGTCGAAGGTCACCGAGCCGGCAAGTCTCCCAAGATCGACTTGCCAGACGACAACAACATGCTACATGTTTTTCATGAAAACACTCGAGACATCAACGCATGTCACAAACTGGGGGATGCTCATTGGGTATTGGTTTGGCGGTTTACAGCGTGTGGCGTACACTACGCCCGTTATAAGAAAGTATCATAAGGATGAGGCGGTTAGTAAATACAGGGAGTAATGGTGAAACGCTTTCTTTTATGGAACATCAATTCCAGGCGTTACCGATTACCACCTCCTCCCATTTACTCACCCGTTTTCCATTTCTTAATGAGACCAGAGTACGTTTCACTTCGATTTGTATAAATAGGCATTACCTATTTCCACCGAACAACGAGTTCAGGTCAGGAGCATACAACACTCAGAAATCATTTGCTAGCTTCCAATCTGTTAGCTTCCCACTTTCTGATACAAGTCGTAGAAAACGACTACTCTTCCAGAATCAACTATTCTGGTCTCAACACTTTCTTCGCTTCCCTCCCCAAAACCAACCCTTCTCCTTCACTTTGTGACCGAAGCAAGTCTGGAACGGTCATTTCTTGGTTTAGGCCGGATTTGTACAGATTGATCTCTCGAATCTAAAGTACTCCCTTGCAGTACATTGTTTAGGGTTTAAATTCGTTTCTCACCCACACACCCGAAATTATCAAAATCAACATAAACCGTTTTCACCCTCAAACAGAAACGAACAAGACGTACTACATTTGCTAGCGTACTATTACGTACGTAGGATACTTTGCTTTTACGGAAGGTTTAGAAATTTCGTCCTTTATTTCGGAAGGTTTAGAAATTTCGGAAATATAATACTCCTATGACTAATAAACTATCTCCGATAATACCCTAAAGAGATTTAATATTTAGAATATATTATGTGATAAAATCTGAATCGTTTAATTTATTTTTAAAATTTTATTAAATAAGAAAAATAGGAAAAATGATATGGACTAATTGAAAATCTAGTTAAGACTTCCGCTAAGACATTTTCTAGTCCATATCATCACTCCTAAACTTAAGGACCCCAATGTTAGAGATGGAGTTTAAAAATGATTAGATGCTAAATCTTATTTGGCAAATAAACTCAAGGATGCTAAATCTTATTTGGCAAATGAACTCAGGAATTTTGCCTTTTATTGAGATTCTCTAATGATTAGCATGTTTGGATATCAGAAACATAAGCACAAAAATAGAAGTTAGAAGGAAAATGTTTTTTCGTCGTAAAAAATCGATTTTTTTCCAGAAGTCATTATAAAATGTATGCCCAAACTACCTTTAGACTTTTTTACTTCCAAAAATGAAAATGCAAATTCCAGAGGGTTACCCAAACATGAATCAATGTGACTTCTAGAGGAGAATTAAGTTGGCCATTCCTCATAGACGAGCAAATTTCGGCATCCTCGATCTGTCTCTAATGTTTTTCGCTCATTCTCTTGCTGTTTTCTATCAGCTTTGCCTGCAAAAAAGAATCTTATTTTTGGATTCATTTCTAGTACAATTAAAGTTGTAGACCAACGTACACCCAAACCTATGTGGCAAAATTCTTGTTGCGTACAACTTAAACACCAGATCCCGTCCAAATTGTGAGGAAAGGATTTGGATGATTTGAGAACCAATGAACATTTAACCCAGTTCGGACATTTGGCATATAAATGAAATGAGAGGTGGAATGCCGTACTAACACAACTCTCACCTGATCGGACAAAAACGGCATGTCACCTGTAGGTGCTTCAGTGCTTGCATTTGGGCGGTGTATGCTATATCGTATACGTGTCATTTAAGCTGATCGGTTGACCGTCGGAACCAAGTCAGCCTGCTCGGCGTGTGGTATTTGGCTCAGGCTCGATTGGTTATCACAGACTCACGGTACCTGCTTCCCGGTCGCATAAAACAAACGGAAGCAACCCGACAATGGACTACATCATCATCACCCAACTATCAATTTAATGTTATTAATCAACCAAATTATTTAATACGTATCTAATCAGTGAGATTCCATTTGCTGGTAAGAATCTTACAATTTTTTATGCGCAGTTGCTTTGATCAATTGATCATATACAATTCCTCAGTACCCATCTAATAACATACCCACTCTTTCTAAGAAGTACAGACGGAAAGAAGATGAACACGAGAGAAGATAAAATTGTGACTAGTGAAAACGGAGAAGAAAATGATAAGGAGAGTCCTGGAAAAGAAGGTTCAATTTGTGGGTTTGATTCTCTTAATCAACTTCTAAGCTCTTCTCTTAAGCCTCAAGTCTATCAGGTATATTTATCTTTTATTTGATTCCCCTTTTAATATTTCATTTTGAATTAGGAATTTGTTGTTGAATCATACATTTACTTTTTGGAAGATTGTTGTAATGGAATTATGATATCAAAATTATTGTTTATATTAATTTGGCTAGGGTTTGAAAATTATGAGAGTTCTGCTGAAGCAGACACTGGGAATCTGTGATACCTCTTGATGTTTTTTTCCGTTTCTTGATCGACTACAGTAAATTTGTAAGCGTGAACCACTTTAATTCAATTAAGAAATTAATGATAACTTTTAATTGGGATGTTTGGGACTTGGGAGAGTTAGTGATAAGATAGTTGACTTTTTTTAAATCACCATTTTGCAGGAGGTAACCAGATTGCTTCAAGGGCTGAATTGCGGAAAACCACTTGAATCAGTTGCCCTTCCTGACTCTGCAACTACACTATCTTCAAACCATGGTTTTGACTTAAAGGTAGATCTTTATAAACGCAAGCGAAACACATCCATTGCTGCACCTCATTTCTTAGAGGAATTGGCTTGTGCTTATGATTTGTGATTATGCAAATCATGTATACTATTAAGCTTTTTTTCTTGGCTAAATGTTGTCATTTCTGTGGTGAGATTTTTATTGTTCTCGAATGACGAAGTAAATTGCTTTAGAGGTCTGCATAGTGCATCGTACTACTAGCGTAGTATACTGAATTGTCTTTTTTATATTGTAAAACCTATTACAGGCTTTCAGCTTTCATGCTGACAAAGAGTTAATGCGAGAACCTCGAATTGTTCGGGTTGGTCTCATTCAGAACTCTATTGCACTTCCTACAACTCATCCTTTTCTCGACCAAAAGAGAGCCTTATTTCAAAAGCTCAAACCAATTATTGAAGCTGCAGGTGCTTCTGGGGTCAACATATTATGCTTGCAGGTGAGCTAAATCCAAATTAGCAGAAATTTGGATGCAAAATCCCATTATATATTATAATGAAGTTAGCTACAGCATCATTTTTCTGTTTTTGATTTCAGGAAGCATGGACAATGCCTTTTGGATTTTGTACACGGGAGAAGAGTTGGTGTGAATTTGCTGAACCTGTGGATGGGGAATCAACTCAATTTCTCAGTGGTTTGGCACAAAAATATAATATGGTCATAGTGAGCCCGATTCTTGAGAGGGACGTGAACCATGGGGAAACAATTTGGAACACTGCTGTTATAATTGGAAATCATGGTAACATAATTGGGAACCATCGCAAGGTAATAGTTTAACAGTATTAGTGCTCCTTTTACTGTTTGAATTCTGCGCAGTCTTGTACTCTTGTCTAACTATTAGTGCTGAATTTGGAATATGTGTTTGATGGTATCTATCAGAATCACATTCCAAGAGTTGGAGATTTCAATGAGAGCACATACTATATGGAAGGGAACACTGGCCATCCCGTATTTGAGACAGCTTATGGAAGGATAGCAGTTAATATCTGTTATGGAAGGCACCATCCTCTGAACTGGATGGGTTTTGGACTAAACGGTGCTGAGATTGTTTTTAATCCTTCTGCTACTGTTGGTGAACTCAGTGAGCCTATGTGGCCTATCGAGGTTTGTTTCCTATAATTTCTTATTTTGCTTAATGTTATCCCTGAAATCTTGACATTCTTGTTAGCACGGTTGTTTTCCTATAAGTTCTTTTGTCGCTCAATGTTATTCGCTGACTGTTCACATGCTTGTTAGCAAGGCAATGTCGATTCTGGAAAGTTCATAATTTTCTTGGATTTTTTTATCTCTTCCAGGCTCGTAATGCTGCGATAGGCAATAGTTACTTTGTGGGATCAATCAATCGCATTGGAACAGAGGTATTCCCTAATCCGTTTACTTCAGGCGATGGGAAGCCTCAACATACAGATTTTGGGCACTTCTACGGATCCAGTTATTTTTCTGCACCAGATGCATCTTGTACGCCATCACTCTCACGCCACAGAGATGGCTTAATTATATCAGACATGGATCTGACTGCCCGGTATGACATGTACGCAGATATGCTTGCCCATTATGTAAAGCCAGACTTTGCACCTCAAATCATTACAGACCCCCTATTGCAAAAGGTATAGTTAAGGTTGCACAAATCAGATCAATCAATAATCTCTTTTCAGTTTCTCTCTGTAAATGAATTCTGGGCCTTTCTTTTAAATAAGTGATTGTAATTGTAATCCACAAACTGTTACTCCCCCCGTCCCCCTAATTAGATGACCTATTTGGTTTTAAGTTTTGTCTCATAAATAGATGACCTATTTTTGTTACTATAAGAAATATGTATAATTTGATAGTTATGTTTATATTCGTTACGTCGGTGTTTTAAAATGTTTTTCAACGGTATAAAGTTTACGAAAAACCGTGATATAGTTTAAAAGATAAATCATTTCTAAGTTTTACTAACATCCTTGTCTTAAAAATTGTGCAAACTACAACTAGGTCATCTAATTAGGGACGGAGGGAGTATAACTTTATCTAGTGTCTATGTCCACCAGTTGTAATGCCTATGTCCACCTGTTGTTATGAGGTTCGGATAAGCTCTACAAGTCATTATTTGAGGTGTTTCCGTCTCATATTTTTCTAATCCCCTCGTGACGTGTCTCATTTGTTGTTGTTCTATTTTCAAGGTCTGATCTTGGATTTGGTCATTTCAAGCCCCTTTCGGGACTAAAGATTCAACAAAGGTATCTTCTTAAAGAACAATTTGCTAAGAGCAACTGCAGTGGTGCGATCAAAACCAAAGATCAAAGATCAAAAAAAAGATCAAATTTTGGGTTTAGTCCGTGTTGTCACGTAACGGTCCCGATTAAAATTTGGTCGCGCGTAATTTAAATCTCCGCCCTAAAAAAATTTCATCGGGCGTATCTCAAATGTCCGCCCAATCAATCACCAGGCACACTTTAAGTTTACGCCTGTCAACAGGCGTACTTTAAGTTTACGCCTTATTTTTTATTTTATTTTTTTAATTTGAATTTTCATCGGGCGTAATTTAAATCTCCGCTCGATCTATTACTTCTTGGTTTATTTTATCTCAACTTGCTTTTTTTCGATTTGAAAATCCTGCAACAAGCGTACTTTAAATTTACGCCCAGCAACAAGCGTACTTTAAATTTACGCCCGACTATATTAGGATTTGGTATTTGGTCGCGACCAAATATGGTCTGGAATTTGATCTTTGGCTGGGATTTGATCTTTACTCCGTCCCACTGCGTCACGATCTCATCCCAAATTTTTGGTTATACTCGCCCACTGTGGATGCTCTAAGGTATCACGTGGTTGCAAATACAGACCTTGTATTGAATCATCTCATGCACATCCAAGAAGGGTCATGACTCACGGGTGTCCTGGAACTAGGCTTTTGGTAGGAAAAGAATGCATATGACGTTCGCACACGGCACACATGAAGGTCTTGTGTATTTCAGAATGGAAACTTGACAGGGTAACGACGCATATCACATTCAAGTGCATGCCGTCACGTGATCTGGATATTTGCTTGACGAAATCATGAGAATGCTTCATAGCTCTGGTGCTGCGATGCATGTGGCCACAGGGCGAGTCTCTATCCGGCATGTGATTGACTGACGTACTTTTAACATGGTTTAGGTCGATATAAGGTTATCACAAAGCTACAATTACGCCCTCATCATTCTAGTGGTGGTGGTCCACTTGTAAGGAATATGCGTACAGAATTGTGCACTTGCATGGGCATTTATAAGAAATTGTTGGTGATGATTATGATGAAGACAATGCGAGATATATCTCGTCACAAGATTGTGATATTTTGAAAGCGAAAAGTGTCACTCGATTTTTGAGAGAAACCCCTTCGACTTGTGCAAGATGATTGATTGCGCTGAGCCTGAGCTTAACTTGTACATAAAACTGCAATTTTTAAAAAATGGATTATAAATTTCTAAGATTTTATGATTATACCCCTCTATTACCGCAACAAGCGAAGAAAATAGTGAGATGGAACAAGGTTCACTAGGTAATCAAATTTCTAATGATGATCAGGGGAAGACAAAGCGCATAATATAAGCACATGCATGCCAACAACTTTGACAATTATATGGCAATCCAAGTGGGTGTTGGATCTAGCTAGAAACACCATTTTCATGTTAATGTTGTTGTCTTCAGCGACTACAAGACTAATTAATAATCATTTTTTTTTTTTTCTTTTGTAGGGTGTGTATTTGAGATCTTATTGTTCTTCTTCGAATCCAAGATCTTTTTGATCCAAACCCAAATCCACTGTTTATATAGAATTTTGATGCAATAAATAAACATATCTGGAATTTCATTAGATCATTCAGCCTTGTATCAACTAAAGAGATTAGGTTAGCCATATATGGTTGTAAGATGATCATCCCATGCACAAGAGTAGGTATAGAATACGGCACACACGCAGTGGTCCCGAAGAGCATGTGCATTTTACATGTATCAAATAATGTCTTTGTCATCTCTTCTCTTGTTAGCCCCTAAATGATTGAACAAACAAGATAATGATAATGTCAAATAGAAACTACACATAATTAAACTAAAGTAAATACTAAAAGGAAAATAATTTTATTGGAAGACTCACTTAAGAAAATTAAGTGGGAGATAACTTGAGACAGTATGATGCACACTCTTGAGCTTAGAGCCACTAATTACGAATCTTGAGATGATCAAAGTATGTGACATTTTGCCATTATCAATCGAACTAATTATTTGATATTAGTTATATCACGTGCGTCACCAAATCAAACGCAATGATATAATTTGATGGTAATGGCAATGGATCTTAAAATCTATCGATTCAACATATTATGTGAGATTGTGAGGTGTCAATCCAAAGCGCCCTTGAACCACTTGGTATCAAACAAGTGTCCTACATATATAGGTCCTTCACCAAATATCTTTTATATGAAAATTTTGTCGAGCTACTGATCAATTCTGTAATCGCATCAGCCATTAGAAATATAAAATACAGTGTAGTAGCATGTATCATATACCGCAATGTTTTATACGCAGTACTAAAATCAGCGTGCTAGGAGGGAGTATCTGTCACTGATGCTGCACTTTTTTAAATACCGGATCATGTGAATAAGTTGAACAAGATTGACTTGATAACTTTATTAACAAATTCTCATGCTCTCCGAGAGTTGGGCGATTATGAATCTTCCTTGTACCAGGTAAATGTATCTAAATCATAAAATAGTCCATACAAATGCTCAGGTACATTCTCATGTTTTGTCTAAATTCAGTGAATCTAAAAAAAAAACATCATCATAGATTCATACTAGTAAACACAAATTCGTTGCATAATTCTGTTTTTAAAAGAAAAAACACATAATTAAGCATTAATAACCGGTAGACATAGATAATCCATCCTGCTAAACAGATGCGACAAATGCAACTATTGCAAAGATATGGCTCCAAAACTAGCACTCAAAATTTAACATGTAAACCGGCAAACACGTGACCTTCAAAGTACAAGCGCAACTTGATTTCCTTTGATTTCTGCGTAATAATTCTTATTATTCCGGACGACCGTTTGCCCCCAACAAAACCTTTGGGACATTGACACAAGTAATCTAATCATTCATCGAGCTCCCGAGCTAGACGTCTACACATCAGCAATTTCGTGGACTAAAGTATACGGGTTTCGTTAACTTGTATATCCGTATACATGTTAAAGATTTAATAAATAATTATTTAATGGTATTGGAAATTGTGTTTTTTTGTTTTATTCTACTAGAAATTGGTAATTCTTGCACTAAAAATAAAAAATTATGTTCCCAATACAAAGAATTGTTGTTTTTATTGTAATAAAACAAAACAGTTTTGTTTCCAATATAAAAAATGTTAATTTAATACACTTAACATGTACACCAATATACAACTTAAGATGACCCAAAGTATATTCACGTCTGGAGATAGTCAAACCTTTATTAACTCCACGTTTTCTACAACGGTCTCAATTTCATCATCTCAATCAAGAATGGTTTGAATTCGTTTGCGTGAAATCCGAACATCAAAAGTCTTTGAAAAAAAAAAGGAGAGGGAGAGAGAGCTTTTTAAAGACCTGTCAACTCTTTATAGAACCTAGAGATAGAAGAAACAAGAGAGAAGAAGAAAAAATAAATAAAGAGAGACAGAAAGTTTTTCATTTTCAACGGATTTCAGGATTAAATTGTTTCATAATTTGATTATTCCAGATTAAATTCTTAAAAAATAAGCATAAAAGTTGTAGAAGAATCAGTTCATATTGCCTACCCAGAGAGAACTCAAACAGAGAAGAAAAAAGGCAAGCATTTTTGAATTTTTTGTTTAATCTTCCCATTTTACTTGCTGTATCCTTTTAATTAAGACAAAAAAATGAACCATTTTTCTTTTTCCTAGAGGATTTTGGAGTTGTGGTGTGTTGTGTTGTTCATGCTTATAATCGAAGTTATTGAGTTGCGTGTGTCCGATTTTAGGGGTTTGAAGATGGAGTTCTGGGATTAGATGATTGTTTCTTTCCCGTTTGTATAAAAGTTAAAAAGTGTTTTTAATTGATACATTTGGATATATATTCATTACTGTTTTTTTTTGCTTTTCAAGTGGAGTTATTTTAGATTGGACTATTATCTTAATCAGTTAACGGATTTTATTTATTTTTATTTTTTTGTTAATCTTTTTTGTACTCAATCTTTATTTATATAAAGTAGTTACCATCTTCGTTTTTTCCAATTTGATTTTTTTTGCAGAATTTACTCATCAAAGGTATTGAAAAAAGCCCTTACAATTCCGCCCTAGTTTTTGATAATTTTGGGGAATCTTCGAAAAATGGCGATATCGTTTACTAAATTTTCATGGTGGTATTGGGGAGGAAAAGATCGAGAAACTACTGGATCATCCGCATCATCTTTGCAAAATTCAGATTTTGGATTGGGTTTGAGAGAATCAGATAGTGTTAAATTTACATCAGTTGGGGCGAAAATGCCATCATCATCTAGAAGGACTAAGAGAAAATGGAGTAGTAGACAGGAAAGAAGAGTTGATAGAGAATATGATGTTGTTTTAGTACCATCTGATGGTGGGTGTTTATCTGGTTCTGAGTCAGATGATTCAGATTGGTCTATTGGGTGGATGGAACCACATGCTCCTGAATTTCATAGTGGTGATGAAGGTGAGAGTAGTTTTGCTGTCTTGGTTCCTTGTTATGGACGCGGTCAAAACGAAGTTGGAGAGAATTCTAAGAATCAGACTGCTTTGGGTGCCATTGGTGAGCTCAAAAATGGGTATTCTGCTGGTAAGAATTCAGACTCATTTTCATTTTCAATTTTGATAGTAGTCATGAGTTATGATATAAACTCCATAATTGTTTTACTTGCTTAGTTTGATGTAGAAAACAATAGCTATTTGAGATTTGGGTTGGCAAATGAGTTTGGAATTATGTATTGTTACCTTTGGGGGATCATTTGGTGTAGCAATTTCATACCAGTATGAAATTTTTTGCCGCAACCCGAATTTACAAGGTGTTGTTCTGCTTGGTTACAATGTTTTTGAGATTTCATATGCTTGTACATATTTAGCTTCTGTTCTAATCTTGTGAGACTGAGACCTCGGATTTCGAAGTCCCTGAACTCTCAATATTTAAGTTTGATACTCACCTGCTAAAACTTATTGAATCGTTCGCTCGATTTAGTTTTATTTGGCCACAGGACATTTCGTTTCAAGTAAAAGGTTGTTGTCATAGATAGGATGAGTTTTATTAGCTATAGTTGATTCACTGCAGACCAAGTTGCTTGGGAACCTTTTAGGATATAATAGCTTATGATAGTTACCCAGGTGACACTCTTAAGAACTAAATTACTGGAGCTTTTGAATCCTAGATGAAATTGGCATTTGCCAATTCTATCTTTAGATTATACAAATTAAAACCTTCTCTATATTAGGCATTGTCTACTTTTATCCAAAATGGGTACGTCTAACTGTATATCATCTTCTATATTTCTTGTGTTGCTAAATGAATTTTGAACTTGATTTTTTTTAGGCATTTGCAGGAGTCCATTTTGTCTGTTTTAATTTCTTTGATCATTGAGTTCAGCCTTCGGCTAATAGTACTAATATCTTCCGTATAACTGAAATACATACTGATTCTTGTTTCTCTTTTTTGTGCAGAGAACAGTAAGTTGGTGGAGCAGTGGCTCACATCTCTTCAGAGCAGCTGATATGTTAGATTTGTCGATTGTTTTCAATTATCCTTGTACTTCCTAGTGAAAGCTAAAACCCAAAAAAAAGAAGAAAAACCCAGAAAAGGAAAAAAGAAAAAAAATTTAAAAGGAAAAATCAAACTGAAAAAAAAACCCAAGTATTTTGAAGGAGGAGATCGCCAATTTTCAATTCGCGCTGCAGGTAGAAGGCGAGGTCCGCGAGGATCAACATTTTGCGTAGTATAAGATAAAAATAACTCAGTTTCAAGATATAGCTTCTCATTGCTTCAGGTCTTTTAGATTTCGAATAACAGTCTTAAGACAGTATAACTCATTTGAACTATTTGATTGATTTCTGCCAATGTTGCTGCTTGTTCTCCTTCTTCTCTACCTTCAAGAGATCCGGCGAGCAATAGAGAGAACGAAGGAGAAAGAAAGGTATATTCCATGCAAAGTTATTGCTTGTAAATAAAAATTTAGCTTCTCTGTACATTTTAGGAGCATATTCTTGCTGCCTTGAACTTGCTATCACTACTAGTTTACTACTACTTGCTGTAAATAAATAACTTCTGTTATCAACAGACAGATTGTAGTATGGATCGCTGGTTGGTTTGGGCATGTTCAATTTCTGCCCATCTTTTGCTGTAAATAAACCTGTTTTCTGTGAATAAATTCTATCAAGGAGTTTTTTATCTAGTTATTTACCGTCTTCTTCATAGTTTGCATGTCTAGCAATGTTCTCCCCATTCTTCACTTAATGCTAGATTTTCACAAGTACTTGTGTATTACTAAGAATTGATAATTACCTGTTAGTGAAAAATAATGGGCGCAATTGGATAAGATACGGAATGAATGTGTGTTTACAATTAGGCGAACGATACAATTTTGGGTACATGATGACAATGTGGTCCGAACCAAAATATCATTATTTCGTGTGCATAATGGCTAGGTGGTCCAGCTTATTTGTGGATCCTATCGTAACCGTTGGCCCCATTAAATTTTGGGCGATTTTGTTGTGGGTACGAGATTTGTTTCGTCAGTGATCTTCTACTTGCCATTTCGAACGAAAGAGCTGATGTGAAAATTCATGATTTTCTTTATTTTCTTCACTCATTATTTTCTTGGCTTTTTTCGAGTTGTCGTACCTATAGTTTAAGTCCATACGTTCCATAAGACGTCAAAAACGAATGAACACTAGAGCACCAACATGTTGGTGTTAATCCACCTTCTTGCAGTTACTGTCTGTCTCCGTGATGCAAAGAAGAAATGAGAAGAAATAAAATGAAGTTACGGGATTAGACGATTGGTTCAGAACCCTGATTTTGGACATACTGAAATCTTTCTAGGCATACAAAACAATAGTCTCATCTTGGATGACCTTATAAGGGATACCCTATGAGTAGTTCAATTACCTATATATCCATAATACAAAAATCTAAAATCAGTTTTCTAAAAAATCAAAATCAGTTTTCCTTAACATCTCTTCTTCTTCCTCCTCTAGCCGAACTCTTCCCCTCCCGCGAAAAAAAAATCCATCACCGTGATTAATTGTCGATTCGTACAAAATTGATCGTCGATTAAACTCAACCACATAATGACTCGTACAAAGAAAAGCAGGGACTAGGCGAACCAAATCGTCTTCTAATCCATCAATTGAAGAAGAAGATCCAATTGGAGATGAAGGTGTAGAAACTGAAAATCAACCACCAATTGAACCAGAAATTGAACCAACTGCATCTCCAACTCCGAAAATGAGGATAAGAAAGTAAGTTTTACAAACTCAATCTCCTATTTGCTGTTTTTCATCGATTTAATGACGGTTACGTTGTTGGGTTCGACTCAAAATTGAGTTGCGGTTTTAGCCGAACTGTTCTTCACAAAAGTTTCCTGTAAGTGTATATGAACAGTTCGGCATGAAATTTCATGAAATTTCAAGCCGAACCTAGTCACAGATAGAGATGCATAGGGGTTCGGCGTATTCGATAATCATAATATGTGCCGAACCTAGCACATTTTCGAGGTTCGGCTATTACGATATTCACATTATGTGCTGAACCAATACAAAATTCTTACCCCAACAATTATCAGGAATATAAGTGATCAGGTTCGGCTTATATAATACTTATGTAAATAGCCGAACCATGTACTACCAAAAGGTTCGGCGCTTACGATTTTCTCAATATAAGCCGAACCTCAGATAATTTTTCTTCCAGATCACACAGGATTAGGTTCGGCTCATTATGACATTTTTAAACAAGCCGAACTAGGGGCTAGAAAGTAGGTTCGGCTCATAATAATAACACTTTCAGCTTGCCGAACTGTTCATTAGTTGTCAATATCCAGGTGGGTTCGACTGATATATTAAGCCGAACATATTCCAGACTCGCCGAACTTTAGTGAAAAACACAAACTTTTTATGATTTTAAGCTACAAAAGTGAGATTAAACATAGGATAGAAGTGTACCCTCCTCATCCATTGAATCAAATACAAGCTTTTTTCTCATTTTCCCCTTCTCCTTCTCCAAAAAAATCGAACTTTTTTTTTCTCACTCAAAAATTTTATCTACACAAATTTATAACTAAATAATCTTAAAACTAATCACTAATCATTAATCACTAATCAGAATTATTTTAACTATTCATTAGTATTAACACTAATCCTAAAAGGGCAGATTTGCCATTAAAAAAAATTGGTTAAGAGGGCTTCCGATTTTGTTATTTCACGTCTTTTTTTGTCTTTATTAGGTATGCCTATAAAGATTTAGGTATGCCCAAAATCAGGTTTCTTGGTTCATCACGATAGAAATTGGTATTGGGCTTATCAACTGTGGGATTTAGAAGGACTTTGGACCGAGCCCAAAGCTATTTTGAAGAATGACAAGTAGGAGTATGAAGCTGTTGACCTGCCTTACAGGTGGTAATCACCTCTTTTTGCCGTTTGATTCTACGCGGTTAAGTCATGCACAGTACGATGTCATAATTCTCATTGACGGTCGATTTGAAAATCAGATGTTTGCTTTCGTTTGTGGGGGCAAAGACTTTTATTGTCCGGATGATCTAGTACTCCTTTTTCTTGGTTTTTTCTTGCGCTAGACATGTTGTCACGATTAATATAAAACCAAAAGAGGACAGCAAATTAGAGCCTCTCCAATGGAATGTGTGTGAAGAAAAAAATCTTAATCCACATAGGATGCACAACCATATTTATAAAAAATCATCTCCAACCCATTGATGTGAAGATGATGTGGCAAAAAAATAGTTAGACATCCTCTAGTTTTAGACATTCACTTAGAGGATGTCTTCCCATCCTAGTCACACTTTTTATTAATAAAATCATTGAAAAATAAAAATGAAAAGGATTTTAACCAATTATATACCTACAATTAGGTAAAAAGTTAATAGAAAACTTTATCGGTTGGAGATAAAATTTTATTTTTCCTAATATTTAGGATTTTATACTCAAATAATGTCTTAGAAGTGATGCCACATATGAAATATCCACATTCACCATTGGAGAAACTCTTAGTATGTTGACCATCAATTCAGTTATCACCATTCCATATGTAACTAATCGTTTATTCCCTAATTGCATGATCATCACGGGAAAACTTCATTTTCTTACTAGAGCCGAACCGGAAAACTAGTAGAAATTTTTTCAATATATTAATGGTGAATCAGATTTACAAGTTGACTGTCTTTGCTTGATTCACAGAGAAAGTGTAAGAGCACACTTTTTAAATGACATAAAACAGGGAGGTTGAAAATAAGAACCAACCAGAAAAGAGATGTCAGCACATTGACAATTGTACAAATAGTTACAGTTACACTCACGCCCCCCTCAAGTTGAGGTGTTCAGAAGGATAAACCTTCAACTTGTCACACAAATAGGCAAATATAGGTCATGCCAGTCCCTTAGTAAATATGTCAGCAAGATCCAGTGTTCAGATGTAGTGCACACTCAAATTCTTGGACTGAACTAGCTCCCTGATAAAATGAAAATCAAAAACCAAGTGTTTCATGCGACTGTGTATCACAGGATTAGAAGATAGGGAGATTGCACTCATATTGTCACATTGCAGAACTGATGAGATAGGCGAAAAGATATGCATGTCCTTTAATAACTAACATATCAACATCACTTCTGCAGCTAAATTGGCTAAGCTTCTATAATCATATTCAGTGGAACTACTAGCAACAATACCCTGCTTTTTGTTAGACCAAGAAATTGGATTATAACAAAAAAATATGTAGTAGCTACCTTTACTTTTCCTGATATCTGGTTCTCCAGCCCAATCTGCATCACTAAATCCATATGCACAACAAGCATTCCTTTTGTAAAGAGAATTCCATAATCGAGAGTTCCTTTAATGTATCTCAATATCCTTTTAGCAACAATAAAATGTGTGGTTGTAGGAGATTGCATGAATTGACATACCTGATTAACTGCATACCCAATCTCAGGTCTTGTCCAAGTTAAGTACTGCAAAGCACCCACGAAGGATCTGTATATAGTTGGATTTGGTAGAAGGGCACTATCATCAGCTGATAACTTGCAGTTAACAGGAACAAGTGAAGAACATACTTTGCCACCGGCCTTATCAAATTTGTGTGAAAAATCAAGGACATACTTAGTCTGAGACAAAAACAAGCTTGAAGCATTTCTATTAACCTTCAATCCGAGAAAAAAGTGCATTTCTCCTAAGTCTTTGACTGGAAAATGTGCCTTTAAAGTGTGGATTAGTTCAGAATAATAAGTCTTGTTGGTCCTAGTAATTATAATATCATCAACATATACAAGAATCAAAGTAAGTCTGGAACCAATAAGCTGAACAAACAATGAGTTATCTGTAGTAGACATAACAACTTACAGGAGAGAAGAACGTTAGCTAGTTTCTCATACCATGCTCGAGGTGCTTGTTTAAGACCATAAAGAGATTTATGAAGTTTGCGTACCTTGTTAAGATTTTCAGGATCAAAAAATCCTGGAGGTTGTGTCATATAGACATCTTCATGCAAATCTCCATGTAAAAAAACATTACTAACATCAAGTGAGTAATGTGCCAGTCAAATTGAACAACTAGGGACAACAGAATTCTGATGGTAGTTGGTTTTGCAACTGGACTGAATGTCTCAGAGTAATCCAAACCTTCTAGATGGTGAAAACCCTTTGCAACAAGCCTAACGTTAAATCTATCCACAGTGCTATCTGGATTCTGCTTAATTCTAAGTACCCACTTGCATCCTACCAAATTTTTTGAGAAGGGTCGGGATAAACCAAAGACCAAGTACCTGCATCATTTAAAGTAGTGTGTTATTGTACTAAAGCAACCCTCCATTTTGGATGCTTTTTAGCTTGAGTGAAACATGTAGGCACAATGAGAGTTGTAAGAGTTTTCATATTTGCATATAGTGCATGTTTAGTTGAGAACACTTTCTTTTTAAAAGTAACCAATTTACCCATGGTGATCATGGAGTGATCATTTTGAATAATAGAAGGAATTCAAGTAGTAGAAGCATCTTCAGATACAGATGTGAATGTTTTATCAGACTCAGCGTCAGTGGGATCAACTGCTGGAGTTGATACTATGGTTGTGGGATCGAATGCAGGAGTTGATACAGTTACAGAGGGGTCAACTATACCAGTTGACACAAAGTTGTTTGAAGTTATCTGAGTTGCAGAAGTAGTTCAAGAAGCACCCAAACTTGGAGATCTTAGAAGAAATGTATTTTCATCAAAGATTACATGTCTTGAGATGAATACTCTTCCAGTTAGAGGATTTAAGCACCTGTACCCTTTGTGTTGAGGACTGTAACCAATGAAGATACACTTAATGGTTCTTGCTTCATGTTTGTGTTGGGTATATGGTCTTAACTTAGGATAACATAAGCAACCAAAAGACCTTAAGAATGTATAATCTGGTTGTTTGTGAAAGAGAACTTCAAATAGTGACTTGAAAGAAAGAGATTTATTGGGTAGTCTGTTGAAGGCGTAATTATCTGTTTGAAATGCTTTCACCCAATATGAATCTTCAAGACCTGACTATATTAGGTAACTTCTACCTATATCCACTAAGCGTCTATGCTTAGACCCTGCAACTCCATTATGTTCAGGTGTATGATGACATGATACTTTATGTACAATACCATTGGCAGATAGAATGCTAGATATCTTAATGTTTAAGAAATCTCCTCCACTATTAGTTCTAATAACAACAATAGATGTTTGTAAAAGATTCTCAACTTGTTCTTTGAATGGAAAAAAAACTTACTTGAAATCATTTTTCATATTATCGAAATATCCAACAAAATTTGGAAAATTCATCTATAACATTGACATAATATTTGAATCCAGAATTGGATGATACAAGACTAAAAACCCATAAATCTAGATGTAACAACTCAAATGGTCTTGTACTAGTATAATAAGAAATTAAAAATGGCAACTTGTGACTCCTGCGAGTTGACAATCATGACAAAATAAAGGTTTCTTAAGTACATCATTCATTGAGAGAAATCTGCAAACATGCTGAGATTTATGGAAAGAAGGATGAGCAAGTCTTTTGTGCCTTATATCCAAAGAGACTTGTTGTATAGTAGTACGTAGTAGTTGCTGCTAAGGTTGTTGTAGATATAGTTGGAGTAGTAGGTTGAGGTTTTGATGTGTCTCTCGAAGTCAGAAAATGTAAAGGATAACGTCCATTACATTGAGGGCATTCCGAAGTTACTCTCCCATATGAGAGATCATTCGCATAGAAACCGGAATAATCAGATGTGATTGGACAGTTATTAACTTTAGTAAACTTATGTACAAATAAGAGGTTACTCGAGGCTTGTGGCACTAGCAAGACATCATTCAAAGCAAAGCTATCAGTAGAGGTATTCTGAATAGAAGATCCTTTGTGTGCGATTTCCATACCTTCACCGTTAGTTGTATGAATATATACAAAACCATCATAAGTGAAAATAAGTTGCAACACATTCTCATCTGGAGTTAGATGATTATTAGCACTTGAATCTGCATACCAAGGATTCTCCCTTGAAATATTGGCAGTAGCCAACATTGCACTCAAATTATGAGGAGTGTTGACATTTTGATATACAAAGTTGAGCCTGTGTTTACAAGCAAGAGCATTGTGACCAGAATTATTGCATATGTGACAGGGAATTTCAGATGGATCTGTAGGTGGTAGTGGTGGTGATAGAGGTATTGATCTTATTGGAAATGGAGATGATGTAGAAGCTCTAGATGGTAATTGGAAATTGCTTCTATATAATAAATCGTATGGTATATAGCTTCTAAAAAGTGGTGAATAAGGTATATTACCTCTTCCACGATATTTACAAGTAGAATTATAAGGAGAATTACTTGAAGAGCCAGAGGAAGAAGCTTGTCGCTGTTTAAATTGAAAAGATGCAAAATCTTTATTGTTAGCTTCAGTGAGTAAAGACTTGGATCTATCATTCATAACAATTTCTTCACTAAGAAGTAAATTATGAAGCTCATCGAAAGAGTTCGGTGGATTCCTAATTCGGACTGAAGTACTGAAGGAGTTGTAATCATTTCCAATTCCATTTAACACCAATTTAATAAGTTCATCATTGGAGATTCCAAATTCTGATGCAGAAAGTTGAATAGTTATTTTCTTGATTTCACCTCAGTAAGATGCCATACTGCCAGATCTGAGCTTGAGTGATTGGAGTTTTGTTCGTAATTGTATTGAATAAGTAGTAGAAGTTCTTGCGAATCTGGATTCAATACTAAACCAAAGTTATCGAGCAGTGTCAGCATGAACCACATGTGAAGTAACTGGATCATAAATCAAAGATTGAATCCATAGAATGAGTGTATTATCATCATCACACCAAGCAGTATGAAGGATTCACATTACCGGCTGTTAGATCTTCTTGAGTAAGATATTTAGCAGGACAAGAAGTAGATCCATCCAAGAAACCAGAGACATTGTATCTTCGTAATAATGCTAGAATTAATCAAGCTTTTCCAGGTTAGAAAATTGTCATCTTTGAGCTTGTATTGAAGAATGTGGAAGGGTGAATATGAGTGGTCCTACACGTCATAGTCACAACAATAACAACACCTTTTCCTAGAATAATACGAGAGAGAGCTTGCTTTCCATTGTACTATGTCATTCCTTTTATAGGCTTTCCCCAAAATCCTTCTTCTCATGACATCATGCTACATGTCATGGAAGCTTCCTTATCTGCAACTATTGTCATTCCTCATGATGGGACCTTCTACTTCTTCACTAATCCCTTCCTTATCCTATTCTTACTCATGAATATACCTTACTGGACTTGGGTCTTAGTCCTCAAGTTACCCAAGAGGCTCCCTTTTCTCTAGGGATTCCATGGTCTTACTAAGGGGTAATTATTTTCATGTATCAACAAAGAACATTAGTGATTTGATTTAAGGGAATACAACAGATACGAGATTAATACAAAAGATTTGCCATAATAGCAAGATTTTTGAGATAAGATTGCAGTGGAAACAAAAAAATTATATGAAGATTATGAAGAAATTAACCTAAAAATTAATGTTGAAGCAGCGGAAAGATGATTTTTTAGACGTCTGATACCATAGTAGAAGCTTTTCAATCTATTAATGGTGAATCAGATTTACACGTTGCAATTGATTTGAATCAGTTATCTTTTCTTGATTTAGCATTGCGGGCCTTTGTTTTAACAAGAAGGAGTTTACAGTTACTGCAGGCATACTAGCACTTGCAAATTTGCAATGGCATTTTTGATCGATGCATTTACAAAATTTGAAAAAACACGGTTGGTTGGAAATTTGGAATATAATATCATCTCCAACGCGAGCAACTAGAGTATCTTCATGCGCGCAGTACTATGGAGTTTGAAACCAAGCCACCTGTCCGTGAAATAAAAAAGGGAAGAAAAGAATGAAACGGAGTGGAGTTGACCCCACCGAACAGGAAATGACATGCACACCTTCTTCTTTTCATTACATTTCTTTTTTTTTTTCCTTTCCTGTCAATATCACTGGCAAAATAAATGCATACCTTTTCAAGAGGCCAGCCTCTGACAAAGTCACAAAGTTTGAATTCCAATCTAAAAACTTTGATTCCCCAGAAATTTTCTGAATTCAGAGTTCCGAAATTCTTGTGTTAACTGGATTTAGAGACAAAGACTAAAGATGTTGCAGAGGGCTGCAAGCAATGCGTATTCATGGTGGTGGGCTAGTCATATTAGAACTAAGCAATCTAAATGGCTGGAACAAAACCTTCAAGGTAAACAATCCCTTTTTCTTTCTTTCTTCTTAAAGTAATTCAATCATATATGATATGGGTTTTCTTTAATTTCATCAATTGTTATCTAAATCATAATCTTACTTTTCTCTGCAACGACCAAAGATTATGTTTTAAGAAAATTTTCTTGAAATCACACATAGTTAAACTTATTGTAATTAGTTTATATAGCATACTGCTGATCGATCTTCAATAGTGATAGTGCAAAATTAATCCGTAGTTCGAAGAGAATTTTATACTAATTATGAACCTTTTGGGGATTTAGATATGGAGGAGAAGGTGAAATACATGCTGAAACTCGTCGAAGGGGAAGGAGATACGTTCGCTAAAAGGGCGGAAATATATTTTAGGCAAAGGCCGGAATTGATAATCTTTGTGGAAGAGGCATACAGGGCGTACAGAGCCTTAGCCGAGAGATATGATCACATCTCAGGTGAGCTACAAAGTGCTAATAATACTATTGCCACTGTCTTCCCCGAACAAATTCAGTATGGAATGGACGAGGATGATGAAGACTATGATGGTTCTCCGAGATATCGTCCACCTCCTGTCGATCAGATAAAAGCATCTAAGGATTTGCCTCAACCACCAAAAACAATGCCCAAGGCACTGAGTTTTCAAATGAGTATCAAGAAAACTCCGAAAATGGCTCCTGTTCCTACTACTATTGCTGCCCCGAAATCAAATCTTAGCAAAAGTGAGGGACTTGAACTGATGGACAAGCTTCAGAAAGAGATTTTGGCTTTACAGACGGAAAAGGAGTTCGTGAAGAGCTCATACGAGAGTAGGCTTGCGAGGTATTGGGAAATTGAGAATCGGGTCACGGAAGCACAAGCTAAGGTTTGTAATTTGCAAGATGAATTCAGCATGAGCAATGTGATTGAGGACGACGAAGCTCGGACTTTGATGGCATCCACTGCGCTGCAATCATGTCAAGATACTTTGAGCCAGTTGCAGGAGACACACGGGAGATCAGCGGAAGAAGCTAGAATAGAGAATCACAGAATCAAGGCTGCCCAACAAAAGGTAGAGGCTCTTAAGAAGAAGTTTCGTCATGAACAAATGAAACAGTGGAATCCGTTTGCTAGCGATGAAGATTTGACGGATTACACTGCAACCTTGGAGGAAGAAGCAGAAATTTTACGGCAACAAGATGTTGAATCAGAGGCTATAGCGAAGGATATCAGAAAAAAGTTGGAGATGCAATCTAGTTCATCTCTCACTGCCACAGAAATGGCAGAAAAAATAGACGAACTGGTAAAGAAAGTCATCAGCTTGGAGACCATGGTCTCCACTCCGACTGGTTTGATAAACAGATTACGGTTGGAAATCAACGAGCTTCAAGAACGTCTAGGAAATTCAGAGGACAATGAGGCAAAATCAAACAGTTCCAACGCAAAGCTGGGAGAATCGGAGGAGAAGCTGCATGGAATTCAGGATCTTAACAGGAAAATCGAGCATCAAAATAGCAGCTTAAAAATTCAGTTTATTGAAGCACGTTGTAACCTTGAGCATCTCTCAGAGAAACTGCAGTCTATGCAACATTTGGAAGAAGACGAGATTCCAGCAACAGGATATCAAAAAGAAGAAGCCGGGCAAGTTCTTAGTCCCAACCAACAATTCGATTTTGGAGAACTTAACGATTTCATCGCTGCATCCAATGATCCAGCAAATGTTACCGACAAGATGAGCAGCATAACTTTTGATGATCTTACTCAAAATTATGAGGAGCTAAATCTGTCTAACGAAGTAGTAAAGCAGGATCCTAGTTTTGCAGGTGTTGATGAAAAGGAAGAGATACTGGAGGAGGATGAACCAAACTGGCAGCAGTTATTCATGAATGGTCTGGAAGGTAGAGAGAAGGCTCTATTGGCTGAGTATACTACGGTCCTTCGAAATTTCAAAGAAGCAAAGAGGCAGCTTTCAGAGGTAGAGAAGAAAAATCTTGATACCATTTCCGAAATGGCAGTGCAGATACAGGAGCTAAAGAACTCCAATGCCATGAAGGATGAAGAGATTCGTTCGCTGCGTCAGAAACTCGACCTTCTGCAAACAAACTCCGCTGATGACCAAAGTGACTCTGCATTCGATGACTTAAGAAAACCCCCAGCAATGAAGTTGGAGAACCAAGACGTCAAATTTAACCAAGATCAAGGTTTTGAATCCATGGTGAAAAGGAATAAGTCACTTGCATATGGAATTGAGGATCACTTGAATAGGATCAAGTCACGTAAGGAATTAAACATTATTCTTATCAATGAGCACCAAACTCTCACGTCAACTGAAGAAAAGTTTAGAAGGAATATTGATGAGTTGTTAGAGGAGAATTTGGACTTCTGGTTAAGGTTCAGCACATCTTTCCATCAGATACAAAAATTCCAAACTGTAATTCAAGATTTACAAGCTGAGTTCTCGGATCTGACAGTGAACAACAAGCAAGATGATGGTTCATCTCCCTCCAAGACTACTTCTACTGATAAGTCTCAGAAATCTCGTGCACGCCCGCTCTACGTTCACTTGAGAGAGATTCAAACGGAAATGGATACTTGGGTGGAACAAAGTGCATCACTCAAAGCGGAATTGGAGTCTAGATTTACATCTTTGTGTGATATACAAGAGGAGATATCAAAAACCTTAAAAGCAGGTTTAGAAGCTGGAGATTTGGAGTTTACAAGCTACCAGGCTGCAAAGTTTCAAGGGGAGATTTTAAACATGAAGCAAGAGAACAACAAGGTGGCAGATGAACTCCAAGCAGGTCAAGATTTCGTGACAGGATTTCAGTCTGAAGTTGAGACGACACTTACGAAAATGAATGATGAATTCAAGCTGTCAGGATCAAAGAAACATCAAAATGACATAAAACATTCAATTCGATCTCGAATTCCTCTGAGGTCATTCATCTTTGGCATTAAACAGAAAAAACAGAAGCCGTCAGTCTTTGCCTGCATAAATCCAGCATATCAGAAACAATATAGCGATATTCAAGGTCATATCCCTCTTTAAATCTCAATTTGTTTGCGGATTCCTTAAATCGCATAGTATATTTATTTCACAATTCTTGTATCAGTAGCATCTTTAAGTTATTTTTTCGTCTCTATCCAGTTTGGAACTGAAACTGGTTTCAACTTTGAGATCACATTTTGCGAATTACACAGCCAGTAAATACTTGCAGAACAACTTCCTCAATTAATAGTGGTTTTTGTAAAACTATCAATAGATAAAAAAGGGGAACATTGTACTTATGGTTCATATGATATATTATACAGCACAAACATCTGATAAATCCTTTCGATTCCAATGTTGGTACAACACTGAACCAAAGTGGATTTTATAGTACATAGTGTGTCTTTAACAACAAACATTGTTATTCGCATGCCAAACTATACTATTCATGCATAGAGATATGTTTATGTATTAGAAGCAACGTTACTCATAGCAGCAACTTGAATTTGATCACGGCGCCTTAATGGAACCTAATGACACTTCATATACAACATGGGCTCCTCTTCCTTTCGCCATGTGAAGACCAATATGATGCATCAGCTCCTGCCATGGAAATCGATGATATAAGGCGCAATGTCTATGTTTTCATTCATCACATCAAAAGGAAGATAACAAAAACTTCCAGATAGCAGAACTAAAAATACACTGATATGACAGAAAGCAAACAAACGTAGTTGTACCAAAGTGTATACCTGTGGATGAGCTACTGCTCCTTTGATGCCTGAGGCTATCTGATTAGGCAAATCAAAGGTGGCACAACCATTAGCATAAACCACCACATCCTTCAATGGAGCAAGCAAACCAAGATTCCTTGCAGATAATGTAGAAGACACAAAATCGAGAACACAGATATCTGTACATATGCCCACCACCAGTATCTTCACAAACCAAAAAGAAAGAAAGAAAAATCTCAGTGAAACTCAAAACCCTTTGTTTCAATTAATCAAATACGATGCACACAACCAAGACCGGCGAGTAAAAATACTTACAGCTTCAATTTTGTTGGTTTTAACCCAATCAACAAAAACATTAGAACCATCATCTTTAAAAGAACCAAGAAACCCATCAATGCATTCTTTGCGTCGAATGGTAACGTTTGGTTCATCCTCCAACCATTGCAAAGATGGAACCAATTTTGATTCATCAGTACCAATTAGACAATGAGGTGGATATGGATCCTCAGGTTTACCAGGATGATGTGTATCAATAAACGCAAATATAGGCCATTTCTTCTCACAGAATGTTCTAGCTAGCTTCACAGATTCTTCTACCATATTAGAGATCTGTCTATCTGGTACAACTGGCGCCTGTTAACAAACCCATGATCAGAGTTATGAATCAAGAATCAAAAACAACAAGAAAAAAACAAAAAAAACCCATAGAGAATCAACAAGAATCGGAAAGTATTACCAGATTGCCAGAACCAACAGTACAGAAGCCATTGACAATATCAACAAGAACTAATCCAGTTTTGATATCATCAGATAATACCAGTGATTCTGGTTCTGATTGATGAATTGGAGTCTCTTGTTTTACTAGATCAACAAGTGATTGTTCAGCTTGCACCATCTTAGGTTGTTTTTAGTCTTGACGAAGACAGAGAAATAAAAATCTGAGTGGGGTGATCTGAGTCTTGGATTGCCACAATATTTAAACGCATTATCAGCCGTCATCCTTGGAAATTTGGAAAGATTAGTTTTGGAACGGACCGGAACTAGTTTTCTAATTGATGTAGGGACCAATAATCTAGCGGCCCACATAGAATATTATGTAGGTATGGGTGGTATCTCGCCGTTGATCTGAGTTGTACACAGTTGACCAGGAAAAGATATCCACAAAGGAGAGGAGAGGACAACAAAATTATGTGACTTTGGTTTGGAGTGGAATCTAGAAATTTTTGGGAGTGAAGATGTTCACGGAAAAGTTTATAATAACTTGGACAACTAACATAGTCTAGATATAGGACAATTATTTTTGATCATTCTCATCTTCATTTCACTATCAATTTCAATGTTAGAATCATTCCCCTCTTCACCGTTAAGATTGTGACACCTATTGTCCAAATTTTGAACTAGCCCCTGTTGGACTAGCTATAGCAAGGTCGTTGACAGTGGGCTGGAGGGTGTTTGCCAAAAACCTGGAACCGTGATATAAATACCCGTCCGTGAAAGCATTGAACTCCCAGCCAAATACATTAGTACTTCACAAGGCATTTAAACCGAGCTTGGCAATACTACCACTTTTTCTTCCCGGGGGTTCTGTTACTATAAAATTAGATAGACTAGTCAAATATAGCCAGGCTGTTTGGGCACCTTTAGAATCCACCATTGAGATGCTATAGCATCTCCAACAACGGATGAGAGTTTAATTTTTTTTTATGACACATAAGTATGAATTTAGACCTTCATTTACATTAATCTCATCTCTAACAGTGGGTGTCAAAGTAAATACGAAGGTCTTAGAGAAAGTCTTATCTAGACCTTGGAAATGGCCTCCATGTTATCTTTTTACCTAAATTTAAAAAATTTATTTTTAAATAAATTTTTCTGAACTAATTGGAAAAAGGGAACCAATTTTATCATTATAAAAAAAACAAATTTTAAAAATAAGACCCCGCACCATTGGAGATAGTTCATGAGCAAAACATTACTATTTAGTTCACGAGCAAAGCATTCTAAAAAAACATCTCCAACAGTGAAAATTTTAACCCTTAGAATTAAAAGAAAATTGGTTAAAAACATGTCGTAGAGGTGCAACCGGAGGTGTAGATAACACTTTCTTGAACACCTTCATATTTAGTAATTGGTCCCTCCTAACTTATAGGACCTTACTGTTGGAGATAGATTTATGCCAAATGGTGGTCTAAAATCCTATGTGTCACTAAAAATAAATAAATTCACCCTTTCTTGGAGATGCTCTAAGGATCTAAATAAATATTCCACATAGGATTTTTAGCACCCACTATTGGAGATGCTCTAAGGTCTTCCAAAAATTACACTTCCTTCTTCGCATATATGTAGTTTGTTTGTTGTTTTTTTGACCCAAAAAAGGCAAAATTTATTAAAATAATTACGACAGCAAGAGTGACATAAAAAAAAAAACTTTCCTATTAAAGAGAAAAAAATGTAAAAAAGTAAAAAAAAACAAACAAACATCAAAACCCTCCAAATAGAGAAACAGAAAAAGTTGTAACCAATAGTTACCTAGAATCCTACACTTTCAAGAAACGCCAAAGGTAATAGAAGAAACGAAAAGCTGCTCACCGTCTGAAAAATCTCATTTTCATCCTGAAATGAGCATTTGACATCATCAAGTTGTTCATCCTTATCATAATCAAGGTCAAAATCTCTCAAACCATATATCCTCAATCAAAAGTGTTTTCATCTCTGAATGAGATTCTGCATCCCTCTCAATAATATCCCTACACATTAATCTCATCATAGGATGGTCAGAGATACCCATTAACTTATTATAAACGATTTGGGAATATATTTGAGCATTGATTTCAGCCTCACTTAATGAGAGATTAACAACTTAGCTTCTTGGTCTTGCTTCAACTGTTGAGAAGTGGAGGAAACATAATTTGAAGGCAAACCAAAATCCTTTCCCATAAATTTTTCTTCTTCTTTCTCCGGACTATAACTCAACTCAAATCCATTTGAGCTGGCAGACCTACCTCCGAATTTGCTTTTCCATTAGACTCAGAAGTCAAACTTGGAGTTGTAAATCCGTTAACCACCGAATTAGATTGATTTGAAACTCCATCGGAATCATTTTTATTACTCTCATACTTTCATTATCTGTTTCATATTCTGATTTTCCATCAGAATTATCACAAGTCTCCCTTTTTTTCTCTCCTTTGATCTCTAGTTACTCCTCCAAGTTCGCAATAGTTATAGCTGCAGGGTATGACTCTATAGTGTTAAACGAGATCGAGTCCCTTTTTATGCTTTACTCATCTTTCTTCTAGTGTACAAAATCCATTTTTACTCGGATGGTTGAGACGTCATCTCCATGACCTCATCCACATCCAGCATGCTCCTTATTATATCATATTTTGTGAATTGGCCTTCCACCTGAACATTCTCAATTGAAACTCCAGCTGAAGCCTCAATTTGGTATCAATAAATGTAGTGGGGTCTTGAGAAATCCCATTTTGGTTAGTGCCTCTCTTCACACTATCCTTTTGTAACAGGAGCAACATTGTTAATCTTAGGAATCCGTTAAGTGTCATGCTTAGGTGTAGGATTTGTGCTACATTTAGCCTGTGAATGTATAATACTCTTACAAACAGGAACAATGTTGGTTTCCAAGGATAATTAACCTACACCTTTTACTTCCTATTCTCAATTTGATATCGGAGCTCAACTGGAAAGGTGCAGTTAACATCAATTTCCATACAAACTCTAGAAAATGACATTCTAGTCTTCATTGTTGTTAGATTATCTGTCATTATTAGTGTTCCAACCAATGTAGTTAATATCGGATATCGGTTTATCTCGGCCAGGACCAATACACTGGTACGACTTTATATCGGGGATATTATCGTTCAAATATCGGTATAATATCGGTTCCAAATCTAGAGACTATAATTATATAGCTACCATCAATTTTATCAAAAAACATAAGAGTAACTTCAATAACTTTAAAGTTCACTACCTAAAATGATAAATAAACAAGTTCTAACTAGAAACAGGAGAGTAACATCAACAACTTAAAAGTTTACTGCCTAAAATGGTAATTAAACAAGTTAAAAGTTCAAACCAAAAACAAGAGAGTAACTTCAACAACTTTAAAGTTTACTACCTAAAATGGTAATTAAACAATGATATTACAATCTTATTCAAAAACATACGAGCCACTATTGATATCATCATCTTTAGTAACTCCATTAGCTCCATCAAGTAGTCCATAATCTGTGTCTAGCATCAATTGATCAGTATCATATCCATCATACTCAGAGTCGGTTGGGTAAGTAGACTTACTTCGAGAGCTACATGCACCTCTACTACCAACTGGCCGACTTTCTTCACCAAGAATATCTTGCAAATCATCCAAAGTTATATTATCACCTTATACCGCCAAGTATTCCAAGTTTTGTGGATCCAACCATTCATCATTTTCATCATGCTCATCAAGAAAAATAGGATCACGAAATATCCCCGATATATCGGCCGATACAGCTAATATCGGACGATATTATCGCCAAGATACCGTATCGCCGATACAATGCTTATCCTACCGCTCCAAGGCCGATATCAGAAATATCCCCGATATATCGGCCGATACGGCTGATATTGACTACACTGGTTCCAACAAAACTTGGGATCCTTGGAGATCTGTTAACACTCAATAGTGAATTGGCTCATTTCTGAGTATCATCCATGCACTTTGATTGGACTAATATGTTGTTCAATGATTGGTGACGAATGACGTATTAAGACAACCTACTAGCAATGTGCAAAGATCAATTTCCAAAATTCCTGTCATATTTTCTTCTTGTGTAAATTCGAACATAAAATCTTATTATTCATAGATAGTCATAGGAAAATCTCCCTTAGTTTTCTATAGCGTAGTTAAGCTCTCTGTTACATAGGGAAAACTGAGCCTCTTACCCACAAAATACCCAACAAAAAGAGATTCATTCATATTAGTATGACATTGAAGTTCACCCGATGAGAAAAAAGCAATAGATTCTTCATCGATAATTTAGGTTCATCAAACATAAGCTTTGTTGTTATTGCTGTAGAAAGTTTAGCCTAGGAAAATCGCCCTTTTTTTTCTTTACCATATCATTGGAAAGAAAGTTTTTTATTGGTGGGTGAGATGTTCATACTAGTTAACACTGTTTGCATATCTCGTTCATTAGTTACGGTGATAGTTTTGCGACTTTCTGTATTTAATGTGGCTATAATTGAGTAGGTATATTCTTTCGTTTGAGGTTGGTGAGTGACATCGTGGTAATAATAACGCTTTCTCATTTCTGTTACTTATGAATCAAGAAAAGAAAGTCATAATTGAAAACGTGGGGGGTACCAAAATACACCACCAACTTTTTTTTAGGCAACCTGTATGGAAAAACTTAAATACAATTCTGAGAGTTCAACTTAATGAATCTCAATTAAGGAATAATATTTAGAGTTATATCTCTTTCTCCCACAATCAGAAGTTTGCAGAGACAAGTTCGTGAACCTGATTTGCGTGTGAGAGTACTTGGACGATTCCAAAGATTTATATCCACGAATCAATCAAGTCATATCCAACAAACAAGGATGGATGTATATACTTTGATTGATTAACGTACAACTTATGATATTTTAATTACAAAGATAAACAATATAATAATGCGGAAAAGAATAACACATACACTAGAAATTTTGTTAACGAGGAAGCCGCAAATGCAAAAAAACCTCGGGACCTAGTCCAGATTCACCAAACTATATTAAGTTGTTACAGACACTAGCCTACTACAAATTAACTTCGGACTTAAATGTAGTAGAAACCGAGTTCAACCCTCACATCAATTCAGTTACAGTCGCGCTTTTTACGCCTCTTGTATCCCAGCAGGACTCCGCGCAATTGATTCCCTTAGTTGACGTCCTTTACAACCTATGAATTGCTTCAACTCAATTGAAGACTTTAAACCAATCTGCCTCCAACAGATAAGCATATATGTGTAATTTCCTTATTGATCGTAGATCAAGGTGAAACTGGAAATCGATAGCAATATACAAAGTCTATCTAACCTCAAAATTCGGACTAATGCTTCCCAAAGAGCAGTCTAGATTATTCACCTCACAGGTATTTAACTTGTGGAATCAACAAAGTATGAGACGAAGAGAACTTTGTGATTTCTATCTATCTTGATTGATGGAGCAGGCACAACAATCAAACAAGATCAGGATACTCGAACTATGAAGATAAAGATATTTGGACATGGCTTCACGAATCCCTATGAAGACTTTTTAGTCGCTAAACCCTAAAAGGGTTTTAGGAAGATGACGACTCCAGTTTACAACTAGGACACACAAAAGTAGTATTGGGAATCAAAGATCCCAGTTGCTTGAGGTTCCACTTTTATAGACTTTCAAAGCATATGTTTTTTTTTTGACACATACTTTCAAAGCATATGTTGCTTTAGGTTTAAGCTACGATAGCTTTGGAACCAAGCAAACAATATCCACCGTTTGATGAATCTTTGAAATGTGATTGCCATATCAAGATATACACTCTGGTTAGGATGAACCGTAACCGAACAATGTGTACAAAGACATTGTTCATAAACGGGTAGCTGAAACTAGCAGATTGAACTATAAGCTTAATCATTTTCATAAACACTTAAGACTTTAAGTTTGAATCACAACCATAGGTTATAATGTGATCAATCATGTCTATAGTGTTCTTAGAGATTTATTCAAATATTAATTATCTCATAGAAAAAAATTTATGTGCATCTGAAAATATACAACAGGGTAAGTACGTGTACCAGGTACGTGTACTTCAACCTTGTCCGTGACTATATTTGTCATGGTACATATACCAGGTATGTGTACCCTTAAGAAAAATATAAGTCCAAGGATCATACATATATTTTCGGTTTGCGTATCGGATATGGATACCACACCGGTTTCAGAACCAACAGTACTTTTTCGGTATGCATACTACGTATGCGTACCATTCCAGGTTCACGAGTTCACAGACTTTTTGTGGTATGGATACCAGGTATGCGTACCACTAAGTCGTTGTCGAACTATAGCTATGCCGGTATGTGTATTGAGTACATGTAATACGGCTTCGGACCTATAACAGTTTATTCCAGTTTGTGAAACTGGTATACATACTGTCATGTCTCCAGATTTAGTGGTTCTATACTTCTCTATAGATCAATTTGAAATATTCCCAAATAACATCAATGACATGTATCACTGTTTCATCCTATTTTCGAATGATAATCTTGAATCACAATTTAGATTATGAACAATATATTTTTCTTAACCAAAATTCATCAAGTATGACAAATGTTCATTAAGCTTATTAATATATTTAAGAACTAATTACCAAGATAAACTTGACTCGAAATTCTTGATATGCTTACAATAGTCTAATTAGGTATGCGACAACGTCTCATAGATAGAAAGATGAATATAAATTGAGAAATGGGTGGTTCAGTCTTCACTTACCTTTTGTTGAAGAAGTTCTCCAAAAGCTTCGGTTGATCTTCGCCTTCAAACGGTAGAACGCAATGATGACTGCAGTGTTGTCCGTTTCTCAACTACACTTATAGCCTAATCCGAGACTTTACTAATTGTAGACTAGAAATCAAGATATAGTTTTGACAACTAAATTTGACAACAAGCTTGAGATAACAACACTTGTGAGTTCGACCAAGAAATGCTCTAACAATAATCATCATGAGTGGTTTTTAAAGTTCAACATTATTAACCCGTGTTAGTGAATGCAGAACTTTAGATAACATTACTCTCAAACTCTAAGACTATTGATTGACCAAGAGCCTCTAGTTAGTAAGTTCGCGAACTAACTCAAAAACTTGTATGGCATACATAGAACTCAATATACAATGGCGATCAGTAGATATAACTTTATACTCCTTTTATACATCCATCTTTATACAAGTTATTGCGGTACATGAGCATATATGGTACGCAATCGTTTCCAGTACGATGTAAGGAAAATTACTTGTTGCTTGGAAGTACAAGAAGTTTGATGTCTAATATCAACTTAGAAGATGAAAAAAAAACAAAAACAACTTGAAATATGTTGTCGCTTCTCAAATAAGAATTACTCGCATTTTATTCAATATAAAAGAACATGTTTCAGTGTCAACCACCATTGCAGACCACACATAAAGATTTTTATTTTATCTTTTAGATAAAACGTTGACATTTTATTAAAAAGAAAAAAGTAAAAACAAATAGAAAGGCACTAAAAGTTGTTATTAAGACAGATGGTTGAGGATCCAAAACTCACAGAAAATAAAATAGAGAAATGCAACAACTCTACCACCTATGGGTGAAATGATCCGCATTAAATAAGTTTTAGCCTCATCCACTTCCAGTCCAATACATGATGTATTTTAAGTTTGACATTCATATTCAATCTAGCATCCGACGAATTTGCATCAGTGGATGCGCTAATAGATGGATTGGATGTGGATAATCCGATGGATTATTTTTTATAATTATTATTTCAATTAGAGAGAAAAAAAAACATGAATGACTTGAATTCCCATAAATTACAGGTGCCATGGACAACAATAAATCCATGGGCTACAATGCACACTACTATAATTTAACACAACAAATTATTATTACAAATAACAAAATGCATTTATACCTGTTTTCACTCTATCTCTCAAGTTCAATCCTTAAAACTTTGATGGAAGCTAATGCTAAAGAGATAAAACTGACAGTGATCATGTGTAAATACAATAATAGCCCCATATTTTATGAAAATTATATATATATATATACCCTTAATGTAACAGATGTGGATGTCCAATAATTTTTTAAGATAACATCTGCACCCAATATAAAACTAGTTGGACCCTGTGAGTTACACTCGCGTCCATTCTATTAATGTATTGGACGAATACCCACACGCAAAAAATGGATAGGCAGGATCGGATCCGCGTATCGGGTGCCAAATGGTCACCCCTACTAAAAACCCCAAAATAAAAAACCATCCAACAACCACATCCATCTAAGCCTCTAGCACTTCTTGGTAGGAGTTCGTTTCCCGCGACCTAGGTTCTCATTACAAAACTATTTATCAATCAAACTTAACCAGCTCTTTATCAGTTATCTAGTTCATACGTCTATCCATAATCCTCCCAAAAATGTTCTTCATATTTTTATTTTTACCCCCATGAGTAACTCTTAGCAAGAAACCAGATTTCATAAGATTTTTCATTTTACGAAAGACAAACTCAAGAGGTTTCAACTTCTCAATACACATATCTTCGTTATCAGTCTCATATTCAGAGTAATCACCTGCGTCATCACAATCATCACATTGTTCTTATTCTTTTATGCCTTCACCATAGTTGTTCGGTAAGACGCCAATGGATCCAGAATTGGCACGTTTAGATTCTTCAGCTGAAATACCAAAAGGGTTCTTGTTAATTAGTTGGAACTTGTAATTATTGATCATTTTTTCTAATAGAGTTTTTCTTTCTCTTGGTATATGTTTATTCCTTGGCTTGAGACTGCTGCAAATCCTCACTAGTGCTAATTAAGTTGATACCATCACTAGTAACAAATGTTATAGTTGTAACCAAATCCCCTTTAATATCATTCCCTTCGCGAGCATTAGCTCAAATTTCATTAGAAACCACTTTGTCTTGTTCAAGAGACAATAAAAGAATCTTGAACATTATATTTCCCCTCTAATCTTTCACGCGTCGTGACAATATGCTCTATATTCATTATTGTAACAGTCTTCTTAATATAAAAAATATTGGTTTGTTATTATATATTTAGGGTCCAATGCGGCTACTTCTTCGGACCTTCCTAGAACAATTTCTATGAATATGACCAAAAGAAGAACTTGTTGACAACTTCGGAGGTTTACATTGGGATTCTGATGGTAATTTTCCAATGCTACAACACTGTTAATCATTAATATGGGAAAATGATTATGGAACGAGAGATCAATTTAAACTTCGATAAATTATTTAGCATAAGCAAGTCTATGTTATTGTTCAAAGTAACATAATATTACCATTCAGGCTTCCAATCAAACTAGCAATCACATATGTGAAAAGGAACATTGTATATTCTTGACCAAACATGAATAGTCTTCATTTAAGCTACTGACTTCTCAACCAAAGGGTTCCAAGGCCTAGCAATTGAAATTCTATTAAAAACGAAGGATACACCCTCCTCAAGGACTAACATATGTTGTTATTTTTTAAAATCAAAGATGAAAGTATATTCACCATAAGTTGCAACTTTTACCTTATTGTGGATTTTGCACGCTATCAGAATAGCATATTGCACTATAGAGAATGGTAGTCAACGACGAAAAAATAAGCTAATCAAATCATGAGATTCCCACACACCTTTATTTCGTCATTGAAATCTGGTGTTGAAAGAGCAACCCACTTATTTTCATTCACAATCGTAAGAGTAAGACAACTTATAGAAGAATCTTCATTATTGACCTTCTCGCATATAATAAAGATCACTCTACATCTCCAACACCCATTTTGAAGAACTAGAGTTATCAATATTTCTGTAAGAGACCCAAAACGTTGAAGAAAAAACACTCAAACTTAGAAAGTATTCATACCCTTTGTTTATTTATGTATTATCAATGAGCTTAATTCTTTATTTTTTTGATTAGATATCAAACTTGACATAGATGGATAATTACACCCCCCCCCCCCAAACAACTTCCTTATTGAAGATGGCATCAATTGGAACATGATCCTATACTTCGACTTCCTTCAGACTCGCACCATGATCTGCTTTGAAAATATCACTACAGCCATATAGCGTATCCTTATTAATGTTCTTAAAATTTCCTCCGTCCATGGTGACATTTGGTAATAAATCCTAAGAGAGAGACAGTAATGAGTCTGGTGAAAAGAAAGATGAATTTTCGGTTAATAGTACGTTAATTTTTCATACAGAGTATATTTGGGTTTCAAGTACAAATTTTGGGTTACGGGGAAAATGATAAACAATGACAAATTTTAAGTAGTGATGTAAGTTAATAACAAATTTTGAGCTACATTGCAAAATTTCAGGACACAAGTTATTGTACTAAATAACTATTAGGTCACAAAATAGATTCCGCTTTACCAAGGAAATTTTGGTTCTCGGACCTGATAGGTAATAAGATAATTTTTTAGGTTACAAGACAAATCTACGTAAGACATAAAAGTTTGGTCCATGACCAGTTTTGGGTTATTGGGTCTGAAATGATGAGGGTACAGAGTACAACATAATCTTTTCGATATGATCAACCTACAGTAAAATTTCGATAAATTAATAATCTTGGGACTGCTAAATTCTATCAATTTAGCGAAGTATTAATTTCTTGATAAGTTAATAAGTTATTAGTATATCAAATCATACCAAATTTAATTTTAAACTTTTAAAATAAGTGTGTAGTATCAAATATCTAGAGATTTTATTTTCAATTCAAAATATTTTCTAATTATTTTGTAGCATATTAATTATGTGTATAAATTTATATACTTTAATGTTAAAATTAAAATAAGAAAAAGGAAAAACAATAGAATCATTTCGGAACTTCGCAAGGGAGTACAAAAAAAATCAAAGATGAAGTCTAATGTATTATAAATGTGAAGAAAAACAAATAACTCGCAGATGCCTATTTTAATAAGCACCCTAATATAATGTTATTGAAAAAGCGGGGGTATAACAACCACACCCAATAATTCGTTCGACAATTTGTATGGACTAAACTCCAATATAGTTCCGAGAGCACCAACTTAAAAGCGAGACTCAATCAAGAATTATATCAAAAATTTTTTTATCTATTTCTTAATACAATCAGCAAATCAAACAGATAGAAATCTGCAAGCCTGATTGATATGAGAAATAACTTGGACGGTACCAAAGACCAATGCCCAAGTGTCAATCAAGTTATATCCAACAATCAAGGTCGGATTTATCAACTGATTGAACTACGCACAACCTGTGATATTTCAATTATATAAAAATATAATGCGGAAAGAAATAACAGAGACACCATAAGTTTTGTTAATGAGGAAACCACAAATGCAGAAAAACCTGGGACCTAGTCCAGATTTGAACACCACACTGTATTAAGCCGATACAGAGACTAGACTACTACAAGTTGACTTCGGGCTGGAATGTAGTTGAGACCTAACCAAGTCTCACACCAATTAAGGTATATTCGTGTTCCTTACGCCTCTAGAACCACATCGGGTTCTGTGCACTTGATTCCCTTAGCAGATCTCACCCACAACTAAGAGTTGCTACGACCCAAAGTCGAAGACTTATAAAAAAAATATGTCTCCCAAAGATATTCTTATTCTTTATTCGGTTTTTGTTCCGTCTTTTGATACGAAAATCAAGGTGAACAGGAACCAACTAATAATACGGTTTTATACTCCCGAAGAGCATCCTAGAAATATAAGTCACCTCACAATAACCCAACTGATTAACAGGAAAAGTTATTGTGGAATCACAAGAGTCTGAGACAAAGAACTGTTGTGATTATTTTTTATATCTTACATATCGGAGATAAATATCGAGTAAATCTTAGAGAAGATAAAACTAAATACGACAGAATAAGTAAGATCAGAATACGTAATTACAGAGAACATATTTGGATCTGGCTTCACGGATCCCAAATGACTTCTTCAAGTCGTTAACCTATAATGGTTTTGGAAAAACCTAGGTTAAAGGAGAATCGACAACTAGGACACGGGAAAGTGTCGATATTAGGTTTTCCAGTTGCTAGAGTTCTCCCTTATATAGTATTTAAAATTAGGTTTGCTTACAATCAAAGATAAGATAGCTTAGTAACAAAGCATTCAATATTCACCGTTAAATGAAATCCAGATTTAAGATTCAAGTTAAGACTGCTTAGAAATTAAGGAATCAATCTCCATCGTTAGATGGTCTTAGCTTGTTACACACAAATGGGTTACCGTACCTAAATGTGTATATTGAGTTGGCTCAATAACAGTTAACCGAAGTTAGCCATATGAACACTTTTGTCTTAGCCGTATTCATATAACACTTCTAGATTAAATATGAAGATCAATCAATCATGAAAGATAATCAAATGAATATAATTGTGTTTCAAATATAGTTGTTCAATTGTTTACTATCTCATAGAAATATATATGAACAAATTGAATCGAAATCGGTTTGATTCGTAATCGTACAAAGTACTTATACAAGAATCAATTCATGAACATTAACCCACGATTTGCAAAGATTGCATTCCTTAAATCATAAATGTTTTAGTTCATGAGTATGGGAATCATACATAACCGATTTTATAACTTCACCATTGTGTTCGCCAACCAGGTACGCGAACAGCAGCTCCGAACCTTGGCCTAGTCAAGTCGTTTGCAAACCCGGTTCGCGAACAATCGTTCCGGACCCAACTCAGGTAAACCCGTTAGCATACTAGGTACGGAAACAAGAGTTCCGGACCTTCTCAAGTAAATTTGTTCGCATACTAGGTATGCAAACAAGAGTTCCGGACCTGAATCATCACAATACAGTTCGCATACTAGGTATGCATACCGTGTTGTATTCAGACATGGGTAATTGTTCTAAAATCTCATTTCAATTATTGAAACATCCTTGGAAGACGACGATGGTAATCTCATACATAACATTAGCTTCAAGTAATTTTCAAGTGATCGAATGATCAATACGAAACTTCTCGATCTAACATCAAATGACTATCTCACACAAATCATATAAGATGTTCAAGGTAATTTTCACATGATCGTCTTTTGAATTAATATTTAGTTTCCAACAAATAGATTGTTTCCAACTAAACTCGTCAAGAATATGATGAACATAGCTAAAGAAAAAAGCTTCCAACACATATTTCGAGAAATAGATAAGCAAGATAAACTTGGCTCGAAATATCAAATGTGTATAATGTAAAAGTCTATATAGCTATACGACTTAGTCTCATTAGAAGACATAATAGAATAGACTTTTGAGTGATAGATAAGTTTTAGTCTCCATGTAACTTTTGTTGATGAAGTTCCTCCAAGCTCCTCAGTAGATCTTCCTCTTCAATTGGCGAACGCCGTGAAGTTTAAAGCTCAACTACACATTCTATCATAATCCGAGACATGGCTATAAGTAGACTAGAAATCAAGTATATAGTTTTGATCAACTAAACTTGACAAACAAGCTTGAGATAGCAACGCTTGAGATTTCGACCAAGCGGTGCTCTAACAATTATCACACTGATTATTAATTGATATATTAGTTGGGACTTATTGGAAATTTAAATTTTTTATTATCTTATAAATTTAGTGAGGTTATTAATTTAGCACACTGGCCCAAGTCGTGACTGGAAAAAAATATTATCTTAGCGAAGTTATTAATTTATCGCGGATTAATTTAACGAAGACACACCTTGCATAACCTTTCCGAAACAATAACGTTTAGAAGATTATTTCAAAATTGTGTACTTGGTAAGTCAAAGTTCGAAACGAACTAACTATGGATCGTTACCAAGATGATCAACGTACAAGTATGATTATTTAAATATAACTATGACAATAATTATAATATGGAAAGTAAAGTAATCACACAACACAACAAGCTTTTGTTAACGAGGAAAACTGTCTGGCAGAAAACCCCAGAGACCTAGTCTAGTTTTGAGTACTCTCAGAATGAAGCTGCTATACAAATTGACTACCGAAATTTCGTACAGTTGAGACCAAACAAACATTCCTTCACTACTCAGTTCCTTCAGTAACCTTACACCTGCAATCAATCTGGCATGTGCACATAAGTCCCAAGACATATCACCCGTCTTGAGTTGCTTCATCGTTGTGAAGACTTACGCTCTCAACTCCTTTAGATCATAACCCCTAATAGAACTAAATCTGTTCCAGCAATCAGCTCATTATTGATCACCCAAATCAATCCTTAGAACAGTGATATGTAGATTAAAGGACCTTCTGTTTATATCAATAAACTCCTTGGTCAATGACCAAACCAAGACAGTGATTATCGAACTAACCAATATTAGTGAACAAGATCTATCAGATCAAGTTAATGCAACTAGACAGTTTGTGATCTTTCTATAAGTCTTATGTCTATCAAGATAAACAGCTTGTGGATCCCAGAAAATCAAGTATGCAAGAAGTAACACAAACATCATAACCAAAAATAAAAATCTTCAAGTATTCAATCTTCAAAGTAACCAATGCAAACAACTCGATTCCACTATTAATCAACATACACAGAATGGAGTCTGTTAACCTTTGATTGGTCAAAACTTTTATCAAAAGATCTATAATCACTTAAAATTGTTTAGTCAACCCTCAAAGAAACTTGAGTAACCTTATATCAAAAGAGAAAAACCATAGAATAAACAAGTTTGATCTATCGAAGATAATTGTATTGTTAGATATTAATTAACTAAATAATCAACGAAAACTAAAATAACAATACGACTTAGTTTCCCACCAACGGTACTACTAAAGGCTTCTTGATCCAAAAGAATACTTTAAACGAAGGCAACATAAGATGTTTCACTCAAATAAGATTACTTGTACCTCTTAATACTTGGTAACGATAGTCCTATAACATGGTATTTAATACTTTGATTGTTGTTTGCTAAGTATTTAAATAAAAAACTTTAAGATGTTCCTGATTTTTTTTTATTTTTGGATTGTTGAATATGGAATTTAAGCTCGAAAGTACAAGCTTATTTATGTGTCAAATTTATTGGTTCACTAGAAGCAAATATGAAGGCATTTAAATCTATTTCTCCCTATATCTCTTTGTATATACATGTATTTTTTGTCGCCATCACACTTTAGATATATGTGTTGATATTCGTTAAGTTTTTTTTTCTCATTTTGGTTTTAGCATGATATTATTTCCTCATGTCAGAACTAGGTGCAGTTTATTCCCAACTGCCTAAAGTTCTAAAGGCATGCAATTACCTCAATTAGTTTCTGATAAAACTTACCGCGTTCATTCATAAAAAGAATACCCAATACTGAGTGCTTGAATATTTGTTTATATGCAAGCATCTATTTTTCAGCTGTGATGCTGCCACCTCGACATCCTCCTCTTCCACATTTTATACCTCCATCCACCTCAACTACCCTCGTATCTACTATAAAAATGATGTTTGCAGTTTCACATGACTAAGTTATTTTTAAGTTAGATAACCTTATTCTTGTCAATGATTTGAATGGTATATTAGGTGGTATTTGTTGGCAGTGTAGTAATCTGGTTGAGGAATATATTCTTTGGTTAGCTAAGTTTTTATAGATCTAATTGTACACTAATGTTGGGCGTGTCAGGTTCCTACTTTCAAATCTAGTAAACTTTATTGTGGTCGTAAGTCTAAAAACCACACCCAATATTTCGTTCGGAAATCTGTATGGATTAACTCCAATATAATTTCAAGAGTATTAACTAGACAGTCAGACACAATCAAGGAAAAAAATCCAAGAGTTATATCTCAATTTCTTAATACAATCTGTAATCGAACATATAGGAGTCTGTGAGCCTGATTGATATGAGAAATAACTTGAACGATATCAAAAACCAATGTTCAAGTGTCAATCAATTTCAATCAACAACCAAAGGTTGGATTTACCAATTAATTGAACTACGCACAACCTGTGATATTTCAATTATATAAACAAATATAATGCGGGAAAAAAATAACATAAACTCCTGAAGTTTTGTTAACGAGGAAACCGCAAATGCAGAAAACCCCCGGGACCTAGTCCAAATTTGAACACCACACTGTATTAAGCCGCTACAGACACTAGCCTACGACAAGTTAACTTCAGAATGGAATGCAGTTGAGCCCTAACCAAGTCTCACACCGATTAAGGTACAATCGCGTTCCTTACGCCTCTGAATCCCAGCAGGACCCTACGCACTTGATTCCGTTAGCTGATCTCACCCACAACTAAGAATTGCTACGACCCAAAGTCGAAGACTTTATAAACAAATCTGTCTCCCACAGAAAAGTTTATTCTGATAGATAAATTTGTCTCTCACAACTAAGAATCGACTCTAGCACACAACTAGTATCACACAGGAGGTGTGGGGATTATGTTTCCCAGTTGCTAGATTTCTCCCTTATATAGTCTTTTTTAGAGCACTGCTCGGTCGAACTCGCATGCGTTGATGATATATCAAGCATGTTTGTCAAGTTTAGGTGTCAAAACTATATGTCTTGATTTCTATACTACTTATATCTAAGTCTCGGTTTAGGACAATTTAGTGTAGTTGAGCTCCAGACTCCATGGCGATCATCTTACGAAGACGAAGAACTACTCGAGGAACTAGTGGAACTTCATCCGACTAAAAGTTATGTGGAGACTTGAACTTATCTATCACTCAAAAGACTATCTCTCTATCTTCTACTCTTGAGACAAATTCGTATAAGTATGATAATTTTCATACATACACATTTGCTATTTCGAGCCGAGTTTACTCGCCTATCTTTTTCTCGAAATACGTGTTGGTAAGTTTTTCGCTTTAACCACTTTTCATCTTTATCCGTGATGAAAGTCATGATGACGTTTCAATCTTGAAAATAGCTTTGATGACGATAGTCGTGAATAAAGATTGTTATAACATTATAGAAGAATGTTTCAATGATTGAACTGTCGAGTTGAGATTTTGTAACCAACTATGGATATAAGCATATATAGTGTGTTCGCACATTAGTGTATAAATCCATGTGCCGGAAACCAATTGTGTGCACTTGTGCATGCGACATTGGTAAAGGAGACAGGTTGGGTACGTGTACTTTTCTGACCGAAAACTTCTGCTGGAATTTGTAGTTTACAAACTGGAAAACCAGTCACCTTAGGTACGCGTACTCATGGAAGTTTTTGAACCGAAAATTTCTAATGAGTTCCCAAACTCAACTCCGGTAGCTAAGGTACACATACCCGTACGAGTACCCAGGCTGGTTATTTCTCAAATCGTAAGTTCATGAACTTAAAACAATAAATCAATAAGGAATGCAATCTTTGCAAACCATGGCTATATTGTTCATGAATTGATTCAAGCGAATCAAACCGATTTTTTTTCAATTGTGTCTATGAATAAAGACCTAAGCAATTGAACAACTCTATCAACTAGTTCTTTTGAGTCATTTGAACTAGTTATGAGAAAGATGAATATGGTTGATATGAAAGTACTCATATGGCTAACCTCGGTTAACTATTTGTGAACCAACCAAGTGTACACGTTTAGGTACGATTACTCAAACCTAAATGAAACGCATTTAATTTGTGTATGACAAGCTAAGTCTCAATCTAACGGTTGAAAGATATTAGCTTGGAGAAATCAGGTTTTTCATCTAACGGTGACTATTGAATGCTTTATTACCAGGGTAACTTGGATTGCAAACCCTGATTTGAAAACTGTATGAAGGAGATATCTAGAAATTGGAAAAACTAATCCCCATACCTCCTGTGTGATACTAGTTAGTTTGCTAGAGTCGATTCTCCTTTAACCTTAGGTTTCTTCCCGAGACCCTGTAGGTTAACGACTGAAAGACTTCATTGGGATTGTGAAGCCAGACGAAACTACTTCTCTTGTAGTTGAGCGATCTGATCTTTCCATTTTCTAATGTACGAGTTCAATTGAATAATTGACTTGAGATTATATCTCCGATAGTTCAAGATAAAAAGAAATCACAAACATCTTCGTCTCATCGTTTGTGATTCCTCAATATCTTGTTTCGCTACTATACGATTAATATTGTTGTGAGGTGATTGATAATACTAGGTTGTTCTTCGGGAATATAAGTCTGAATCATCAATTAGTTCCTGTTTACCTTGATTTATCAAAATACCGAACAAAAACTCTTAGGTCTATCTGTGGGAGACAGATTTATCTATCATAGACTTTTCTGTGTGATATAGATTTGTTTATTAAAGTCTTCGACTTTGGGTCGTAACAAATCTTGGCTGTGGGTGAGATCATCTAAGGGAATCAAGTGTGTAGTATCATACTGGGATCATAAACGTAAGGGAACAACTGTACCTTGAATCAGTGTGAGATTGATTAGGGTTCAACTACATTCCATACCGAAGTTAGTTTGTAGTAGGATAGTGTCTGTAGCGGCTTAATACAGTGTGGTGTTCAATCTGGACTAGATCCTGGGGTTTTTATGCATTTGCGGTTTCCTTGTTAACAAAGTTTCTGGTGTATGTATTATTGCTATTTTTCATTATATTTCTTTATATAATTGAAATATAACAGGTTGTGCGTTAAGATCAATCAATTAGAATATCCAAACTTTGGTTGTGTATTTAAATTGATTGGCACTTGGATATTTATCTTTGGTACCAACCAAGTTATTATCCTTGTATTTTGATAAAGACTCTCAGATTTCTATTTGCTTGAGTAAAGATCAAATCAATTGAGAGAGATATTAACTCCTCAATATACTTTTCTCTAGATTGAGTCTGACTGTCTAGTTGATTCTCTAGAAAGTATATTGGAGTTAGTCCATACATATTGCTAATCGAAATATTGGGTGTGGTTGTTATACCCCCGCTTTTTCAATTGGTATCAGAGCAGGCAAACACAGTTAAGACCTCAAAAGTCTGTGTTTGCATCGATCTGACTCTATGGACAGATATGCTATCTCAATAAGTGCACCACCAGACCCAGGGATTTCAAAAATCACTTCCATGACTGATTTAATTAAGTCCGTTGAAAAAATTCTATCTAAACCACCACCCGGTTTAAAATCCCTTGAAATCCTCTTTGGAATTGAAAAGAAACTTGAAAGGATATCTTCTGATGTTGATCTATATCTCCAGAATGAACAAGATTCTCTTGACAGGCTAAATCAAGTTATGATAAATAATATTCATGCTGAGGTTGACATTGATTTTCTAATCAATGATAAAACTACTTCTCCTCTGTGTAATCTAATTAGTTATAGCCAACTAAACGGCTTACAAGAAGAGTTTAAGTCTAAATCCTCCGGATTTACCACCTCTAAGCATGAACCAACTCATTGGTCAATTCTAGATACTCCTTACCAAGATAATAGTATTGACTCTTCTTATGAAAAATTTAGGAGGTCTCTTTCTATCAAAGGAGTTTCCCTTTTCAATACTGAAAATTATTTGCAGAAACTGCTTCTTATAAGCTGTAAAATGAGAAAACAGAAACATAAATTTACCTGTGCTCTCTGGAAGTTCTTTGAAAAATCTATAAAAACAGTTCCTTGGGTTTCTCCCAACACTGTGAGATGTAAGAGCGGTTGGAAAGAAGCTCTTTCTTGGTGTCATGATGTGCGTGAACAATTTTTGTCTACAAAAATTATTCAAATCAAAGGATTGTTGAGCTAAGGCTCCATACTTTTTCCAAACAAGTCCTTGTTGTGCACACGAGTGGTTCACACACGTTGAATAAGGACCGTATGACGTACGAATCCAGCTTTCGAACGTGACAAAATTCTTCACTCGACACATAAAATAGAAATATGATCTTTGGTTCTTTCACCCTTCTTCTTCGCCTCTCCAGTTTGTATATGCAAGAAGAAAGCGATAAGTTCTCGTACCATAAACTGATTGATTCTCAACCAAATCAAAGTTGGTTTGTCTCATTGACTTAAAAATCATCTCGTGTACTTTGGGTCAAGAACCATTTCTGAGTTTGAAGGGAGTGTACTGATTTTCCATTAACAGTTCACGAGTCAAGTAAGTGTTCCTACTCGTTCTTGTAACTTTTGCAATCATGAATAGAAGAAGAACTAGGAAAGTAGGAAGCTCAATCCAACAAGCTAGAGATGAATCATTCCTTGACCCTAGTATCGGTGCTAGGTTTTTCAACTCTGCTGCTCGCCAATTATAGTTGCAGGAAATCCTACAACACACCCCTTGTAATAATTTGTAGATCTAAACATAAAAATGATGATAAGAATGCTAAAATTGTAAAGAGACACAAGGTTTACGTGGTTCGATCAATTTGATCTACATCCACGGGGTTAGGTTTTACTATGGTTATTTGTAATTACATATTGATTACATGGAGACTCCATTAATGAGTATTTGGAGCTCTAGGTTCTTGAAGGAGGAAGAAGAAGGAGATAATAATAATACAACCAATTCTACTTTCTCTCTCTACAGAATGTATCCTCTCCTAAAGTGTGTCTCTCTTTCTGATTATCTATCTCCTTTCTCTCTCTTGAGTTTCTCTTTATATAGGTGTTTACATAGTGGATGACAGCTAATGCACAGCTAACATTTCCCCTAATTTCGGATCTGGCTTGCGGTATTTTCGCAAGCTTACAAATGTTAACTTCGCAAACATCCTAAATTTCGCACGATCATCATACTTTTGTCACGTTTAAGCTGATGTCATCTGTTATGTCATTTCTGAAATCATACTGCGATGTCTTCGTGATTTATTGTTAATAATTTCGCAAGCATATTATTCTGTGCGAGATTCTGATCCTACATCATGCCTCTTTTTTCTTGAATATTGCTTGAAAAGCGATAAGAAAAAATCCACCTTGTTGCAGTTGTTGGAGGAACGAGCGAAAGAATATCGGACTTGAAAAGTACGTACTTGCCTTTATTCTTTTGTGAAGTTCTGGAACGTTGCGAAGTAAATAAGAAGTATCAACCCTTGAAGTATGTAAAGTATGAAGTATCCTTGATGAAGTATAAAAAGTACTTAATCCTCGAAATATAAGAAGAACTCTGCGAAGTAAATAAGAAGTATCTGTCCTTGAATAATAAGTATTGCCTCTATTCGTGCGAAACTATTACTCCATTTTTGGTGAGGATTCTTATTGTTCATTAGCGAACGTCCACTTTGGGAATGATTCTTGCCGAGGAGATAAAGAACATAAAATGTTTTCTTGGTAATCCATAGTTGCCTCTGTTCTTTATCTATGAGGGTAGAATCCTTGAGAAAATGTTGAATGTGCGAATTGTTTCCTTATTCTTATCTTTGCCTCTATCTCATGTTTTGTGCTCATGCAATATTATAATCTCTTCAAGTTGCTTACAATTGTGCGAAATAATTGAGCGAGATAATCACATCATTCGGAAGAATCATATTCTGCGAAATTCTGACACATTCTACGAAATTTTGAATCATTCTGCGAAATTCTGAATCATTCTGTGAAGTTCTGAATAATCTTGCGAAATTCTTGAATAATCCTGTGAAATTCTGAATAATCCTGAATAATTCTGCTAAATTCTGCGATATTATTGCGAAATTCTGCAATATTATTCCGTACAGTTTTGTAAAGTACTTATGCGAATATAATGCTTATGTGATGATTATGTTATGAAATGTGTATGCGATGTTTATGCCATGAAATGCTTATGCAATGGTTTTATGATGCGAGTATGATGCTTGTATGATGAGAATGCTTATCTATTGCAATGTATAGTTAATGTTTGTGTTACTTAGCTCATTTTGCCGTCTAAAATTGATGTAGCTCTAAATTGCTTCCATTCTTCATTTCTCTGCCTTTTTCTTTAGTGTATGCATTCTTCTTCGTGTAGTTATTATTCTTCACAAGTTCTTACTTGTTTTTCATCTTCCCTCTTTCCTGCACTATTAGTATCTCATAACAGTATGATCATAATATCAAGTCTGCGGCATTTTCACTGCCTCAGTTTCATTTCCATGTACATATTCGCAAGCTTGTTTTCTTACATATAATCATTCTCACAAGCTTACTTGCTTATTCATTTTCTTATGTGGTCTTATTCTGCCTTCCTAGTTAAAGGTCTTATTTTTCCACCTCTTGTCATTGCGAAAAAATCGCAGGACGTCTTTGCACTTTCATGCAAAAATCCATTGATCTTTCCTTAACTTTTTCTTTTGTATTTTTTCCTCTTCAGTATTGTTGCGACAATATGACAGGCCTAAATATTCTTGCGAAAATAAAGCCCCATGACATTGCAGTCTTGCGACGGAATCGCAGGACGTCTTCACACTTTCATGTAATGACCCATTAATCTCGTCTTATCTTTTTCTCTAGTATTATTGCCTCTTCAGGATTGTCGCACAAATATGACAAGTCTTAATACCCTTGAGAGTAAAAAGTCTCATGACATTTGCGTCTTAAGGCACTTATCATCTCCCTAATGGAGGGTGCCGCCCTTATCTCCCCCCCTGGTTTCCCCTTCAATGAGGCGTACTTCTACCATACAAGGTTAGCTCCTCCCATACGGTCTTAACAACAACCAGTTTTTTTCGCAGCCTCTCGTCCCTTTTACCTATAGGGTTTATGGTTACGAGACTGCACCCTAAGTGGGGTTTTCTTCGGGCCGAGTTCAGTATAAGCCAAGACTTGTCAAGAATGGCAAGGTACGCTCCAGAAGCCCCTGGCACTCTTGACTCAACCGTGTACCTCGGCGCCTAAGAAGAGACCCCTAGTCGTCCAACCTAAAGCAAAAGCTTAGGTTGAAAATCCAAGGTACCTCTTCTGGATGGGCTTTATTGACCCCAAATCTCCATGACTCAGGTTCCAGGGGCGGTGTAACCTTTTCGCTGAGTCATGCAACAGGTACCCCCTTCTATGATGTACTTTAGGTCTTACATTTGCCTCTTGCGAAATTTTATTCGCGAACTAGGGTGTACGCCATAAAGGTTCGTCTCTATCTGCAAAATTTTATTCGCGTTTCTGCGAAATGTTCGCGTCTCTTTGTTTCTTCAAAATGTTCGCGTTTCTTTATTCTCCCATTCATCTTTTCATTTCTTTCATCTCTTTCATTCATTCTTTCATTTCTGTCATCTCTTTCATTCATTCTTTCATTCTCATAATATTATATCATTTGAAGCAAAATAAATATTCAAGAGAAATTCTAATACATTGTAATTCTGAAATCTTTGTAATTGTGAAATCTTTGTAATACATTTCTTTTATCAAAAAATTTAATTTAATTGCAAGTTCAAATCGTTTTTCTTTGTTTTGATTTCCTTTGCATAATTTGTTTCGTCTCATCCGATAAACATCTTTTATGGAAATGATCCTAATGAGGTCTTATGCAGCCTGTTGATGGAAGGTCTTACTAGCCTGTTGATGGAAGGTCTTATTTTGCCTCCTACTACTCTCCATGTTAGATATCATTCTCATTTGAAACAAAGCAAATTTTCAAGAGAAATATATAAATTTATCTGTGCGAGATTTTTCTCGGTTTCTTTTGTAATTGTGAAATCTTTGTAATTCTGCGATTATACCGCTTTTTGTAAATCAAATCAAAAATCTTTTATTTTCTGTAAAAGAAATATTCTAGAAATATATATAAATCGAATTTTTTCGTTTTTTTTTTTTGTAATTTTGAAATCTTAGTAATTTTTGTAATTTTTAAAATCTTGAAATTTTTGTTATCGTGCGATTGAATCGCTTTTTGTAAATCAAATCTAAAATCTTTTTATTCGTTCTTAGTATAAAGTAAAATGTTCAAGGAAGTGGTACTTATCTTTCATGTGAGTCGTTGTTGTTGTCAAAGAAGTGAATAAATGCCTTGAAATGTATGAATTTCGCGCAGCAAAAAGAAGTGTGAGAAGTGAGACTTGAACCCTTGACCTGCTTCTTGGATTTTCTCGCACCATACCAACTGTGCTAAGCCTCTCTTGCGAAATAATCAAAGGTCTTGCAAAGTAATCAAATTCCAACTGTGTGAGAGGCAATTCTGTATAAATTTCGCGTAACAAAAATAAACATGCAAGAAGCAAGAATTGATCTCGCGACCTGCTGCTTGCATTCATGCCTCGTGACCAATTGTGCAAGCTTATTCTTTGAGAAATATCTCTGCGAAATTATCATCAACTCTCTTCTGTGTGAAATAATCATCAACTCTTTTCTGTGCGAACCAAGTGTGCGAACTCTCTCATGCGAAATAATCAAAAACAAATATGCGAGTGGCAAGAAGCGATCCCATGACATTCTCCTTGCGAAGTATCACACTGAACCATCTGTGACAACTTTGCTGTGCGAAATAACTAAACAACTGTAAACTTTTATCCTCATATTCACCCTTAATAGCTTAAATATAAATATGCGAAAAAGGCACGCGTGAGGTGGGAATCGAGCACGCGACAATGAGCTCATAAACTTCGTACATGACCAATTGTGCTGCCTCTTATTTGCGAAATAATGAAACAATATTGCGAAATTATTCATTTTTCGCTCTCTGTAAAAAAGAATAAAACTATGTTCGCAGGCGAATTCGAACTTGAGACCATGAACGCACATACTGCTCTCTGGACCAATTGTGCAAGGACCTCTCTGCGAAATTAACGCATAACTTTTTTCCTTATTCTTTTATTCTCCCATGCAAATGAGAAGAAAATGAAAAATATGTGTCTCTGCGAATTCGAAACCGTGACCTATTTGTTTTTCGCTCAACCTTGAACCATCTGTGCGAATTTCTGTTTGTGACAGAAATCACAACTTCTGACTCTTATCATTATCTTCGTCTTTCCTTTGTTTCTTCACAAAGTGCCTCTTGCTTTCTCCTGAACATGAAAATCTTCCACTGAAACTTCCATTTTTTCCTTAAATTTCACCATAACAACTAATTTTTTTCTTTCACTATTTTCATGTCTTTGAATTGTTGATGATGTTTACTCCCTGAAAGTGTGATTTCTTCCATAAAATTACCATTTTTGAACCTAAACTTTGTAAATCTAGAAAAATATGAACAATAGCTAATCTTCATGAAAATTTCTTGAACCAACAAGCTACAGGGATAAATCCTTTACTCCTCCCTGTTTCTAGCGCCAAAAATGTGGTTGCAGGAAATCCTACAACACACTCCTTGTAATAATTTGTAGATCTAAACATAAAAATGATGATAAGAATGCTAAAATTTTAAAGATACACAAGGTTTATGTGGTTCGATCAATTTGATCTACATCCACGGGGTTAGGTTTTACTATGGTTATTTGTAATTACATCTTGATTACATGGAGACTCCATTAATGAGTATTTGGAGCTCTAGGTTCTTGAAGGAGGAAGAAGAAGGAGATAATAATAATACAACCAATTCTACTTTCTCTCTCTACAAAATGTATCCTCTCCTAAAGTGTGTCTCTCTTTCTGATTATCCATCTCCTTTCTATCTCTTGCCTTTCTATTTATATAGGTGTTTACATAGTGGATGACAGCTAATGTACAACTAACATTTCCCCTAATTTCGGATCTGTCTTGAGGTATTTTCGCAAGCTTACAAATGTTAACTTCGCAAACATCCTAATTTCGCACGATCATCATACTTTTCTCACGTTTAAGCTGATGTCATCTGTTATGTCATTTCTGAAATCATACTGCGATGTCTTCGTGATGTATTGTTAATAATTTCGCAAGCATATTCTTCTGTGCGAGATTCTGATCCTACACCAACTGTACCTAATGTTTAAGAACAACACACCCATTCGTGAAAGGTTCTATGATGCGTCTAAAATAGATGTTCCTAGTTTGGTTGGATTCTTCGATAGTCATGTCTGGGGAATTATTCATAGGCCCTTAGGAAGTGTTCGTATTGATATGGTTGCTCAGTTTTATGCTAATATTCATGTTGAAAACACTGCTCTCTGCTCTTTCAAGACCATAGTAGGAGGCACCACCTTTACTGTGGATCATTCTGTTATCTCCTACCTGCTTAATGTGCCTATTGGAGGTGATAGATTTCCACCTCCTGAGTTTGGGAGACTACCATAGAAGTGTTGTCTAACAGGTTGTTTGATAAAGATCTCTCTCGTAATGATGGTAAGGTTTATGTAAGAGGAGCAGGATTGTTTCTCAAAGTTGTTGTTAAACTTATTGTGGAAAATATGATGCCTAGCACTTGTAACATCAACTCTTGGACCAGGGGACTCACTGAGTTCATCTACTACATTGTTGAAGGGAGAAATATTGACTTCTGTGGAATCATCATTGTTCAAATGATAAGTGTCAGACATAACACAGGAAAGACACCAGGGTTCCCATGTCTCATTTCAAGAATTTGTGCTAACTTTAATATTCATGTGTTTTGGTTCTGATCTTGGAGGACCAGCTGTGTTATGTATTTCAAGCATTGAGAAAATGAGACCCTCTACAATCAGAGTCACTCCAAGAACTCCTAGTACTCCAGTGGCTGAAGAACTGACTCGTCTTCGAGAAGAACTTACAGAACTTCAGAAGGAAAATATAATCCTTAGAGAACATGTAGACTTTGTTGGAAATGTTGTTCCAGAATTATTAGAGAAGTTTTATGAGATTGAAAGAGATCACTATGGGTGGAGTGATTAATTGCTGAAATTTATATGTTGTTTATTGCTTTCCTTCTTTTGAACCTGTCATGATACTCTCTGGGTTGTAATAACTTTTATATCTAGCTTTGAATGTTTATCTTTCAAATTAAAATTTGCTACAATGTCAAAAATTATCTCGTTTATATGTCGATATGCATGTATTGATACAAGATCGATGAAATTTTGACATACAAACGTTAAGCCTATTATGTCAACTCATTGATGGAAGATAGGTTAAAATCTTTTGTTTACAAGGATTATGTCTATTGTATGTCATTATGCAAATAGTGATAGAATGAATCCTTGTATATTCCGCAGTATTGATCTTTCCCTGATCCATATTTTATGTATATACTGTGCGGCTCCATAAGACTTCTTGTGTGAGCATTTCCAACTAAACTAATCATAGATTCATTTGTGATTATTTTGGTTGTGTATTCCGATTAAATTAAGCATGGGTTCTCTTGTGATTAGTTTAATTGATAATTTTTTGGATACAAAATCATTTTGTGGTTTTTGATGTCCAAAGAAATCCTTCTTTTCTTGTAAAAGTAAGGTCGCTCTTGTTGGTCTTTCGAGAATAACATCAAATGGGTGAGAGTTCTTTTGAACTTGCGCTTAATTTTCATATCTTTATGGGGAGCGCGGCTGTGGAATTTTGAGGAGTTATCTTGTATCTTTATAAACTCCGTGATGAATGCATTTAGCTTCGGCTATATGATTGCATCAAAACAAGTTGATATGTGCTTTTCTTTGGTCTTGAAGTGTTTCCATGAAAATTTCATTAGGATCCCGTTTTCATACCTTTGCCAATTTTATTGAAAAAAGGGGGAGAATTAATATGTAGTTCACAATACAAATAAATATGGTTCTCGGATCATTATGTAAGGGGGAGTGATACATATCACCATAGTATTGTTGTCGAAGTTGTGATATAAGAACTTTGATACTGTGTAATAATACTATGACACTGTATAACAATGATCGAGAGCTTTTGTTTTCTCATTATTATGGCTACGGATATTCAACAACTACGATGCTGAATTGAACATCTATGGAATCATGGGAGTACTTGGAAAAGACGAAGTTTTCGAGTAATGTTGAAGCACCAAGGAGATCAAGCATGTGGACGAAAAGCTACAAAGTTCTATTTATTTTGTAATTCATATGTATTGATAGTTTTGCCACTAAAATTGACAAAGGGGGAGATTGTTAGAGCACTACTCGATCGAACTCGCATGCGTTTCTATCTCAAGCATGTTTGTCAAGTTTAGGTGCCAAAATTATATGTCTTGATTTCTAGACTACTTATAGCTAAGTCTCGGTTTAAGACAATTTAGTGTAGTTGAGCTCCAAACTCCATGGCGATCATCTTACGAAGAGGAAGAACTAGTGGAACTTCATCCGACTAAAAGGTATGTGGAGACTTGAAATTATCAATCACTCAAAAGTCTATCTCTCTATCTCCTACTCTTGAGACAAAGTCGTATAAGTATGATAGTTTTCATACATAAACATTTGCTATTTCGAGCCGAGTTTACTCGCCTATCTTTTTCTCGAAATACGTGTTGGTAAGCTTTCGCTTTAACCGCTTTTCATCTTTATCCGTGACGAAAGTCATGATGATATTTCAATCTTGAAAATAGCTTTGATGACAATAGTCGTGAATAACGATTGTTATAACTTTATAGAAGAATGTTTCAATGATTGAAATGTAGAGTTGAGATTTTGTAACCAACTATGGATATAAGCATATATAGTGTGTTCGCACATTAGTGTATAAATCCATGTGCCGGAAACCAATTGTGTGCACTTGTGCATGCGACATTGGTAAAGGAGACATGTTGGGTACGCGTACTGGCGGAAGTTTTCTAACCGAAAACTTCTGCTGGATTTTGTAGTTTACAAACTGGAAAACCAGTCACCTTAGGGTACGCGTACTCATGGAAGTTTTCAAACCGAAAATTTCTGATGAGTTCCCAAACTCAAATCCGGTAGCTAAGGTACCCGTACCCGTACGCGTACCCAAGCTGGTTATTTCTCAAATCGGAAGTTCATGAACTTAAAACAATAAATCAATAAGGAATGCAATCTTCGCAAACCATGGCTATATTGTTCATGAATTGATTCAAGTGAATAAAACTGATTATGTTTCAATTGTGTCTATGAATAAAGACCTAAGCAATTGAACAACTCTATCAACTAGTTCTTATGAGTCATTTGAACTAGTTATGAGAAAGATGAATATGGTTGATATGAAAGTACTCATATGGCTAACCTCGGTTAACTATTTGTGAACCAACCAAGTGTACACGTTTAGGTATGGTTACTCAAACCTAAATGAAACACATTTCATTTATGTATGACAAGCTAAGTTTCGATCTAAGGGTTGAAAGATATTAGCTTGGAGAAATCAGGTTTTTCATCTAATGGTCAATATTGAATGCTTTGTTACCAAGGTAACTTGGATTGCAAATCCTGATTTGAAACTATATAAAGGAGACATCTAGAAATTGGAAAAACCAATCCTCCACACCTCCTGTGTGATACTAGTTAGTTTGCTAGAGTCGATTCCCCTTTAACCTTAGGTTTCTTACCGAGACCCTGTAGGTTAACGACTGAAAGACTTCATTGGGATTGTGAAGCCAGACGAAACTACTTCTCTTGTAGTTGAGCGATCTGATCTTGACATTTTCTATCGTACGAGTTCAACTGAATAATTGACTTGAGATTATATCTCCGATGGGGCAAGATAAAAATAAATCACAAACATCTTCGTCTCATCGTTTGTGATTCTGCAACATCTTGTTTCGCTACCATACGATTAAGATTGTTGTGAGGTGATTGATAATACTAGGATGTTCTTCGGGAATATAAGACCGGATTATCAATTATTTCCTGTTCACCTTGATTTATCAAAAGACGGAATAAAAACTCTTAGGTCTATCTGTGGGAGACAGATTTACCTATCATAGACTTCTCTGTGTGATACAGATTTGTTTATTAAAGTCTCCGACTTTGGGTCGTAGCAACTCTTGGTTGTAGGTGAAATCAACTAATAGAATCTAGTGCGTAGTATCCTTCTGGGATCAGAGACGTAAGGAGCGCAACTGCACCTTGAATCAGTGTGAGATTGATTAGGGTTCAACTACAATCCAAACCGAAGTTAGTTTGTAGTAGGCTAGTGTCTGTAGCGGCTTAATACAGTGTGGTTTTCAATCTGGACTAGGTCCCGGGGTTTTTCTGCATTTGCGGTTTCCTCGTTAAAATTTCTGGTGTCTGTGTTATTTCTATTCCGCATTATATTTCGTTATATAATTGAAATATCACAGGTTGTGCATTAAGATCAATCAATTAGAATATCCAACCTTTGGTTGTTGATTTAAATTGATTGACACTTGGATATTGGTCTTTGGTACCATCCAAGTTATTATCCTTGTATTTGATAAAGACTCGCAGATTTCTATTTGCTTGAGTAAAGATCAAATCAAGTGAGAGAGATATTAACTCCTCAATATACTTTTCTCTAAATTGAGTCTGAATGTCTAGTTGATTCTCTAGAAAGTATATTGGATTTAGTCCATACAGATTGCTAATCGAAATATTGGGTGTGGTTGTTATACCCACGCTTTTTCAGTCTTCAAATCAGGGTTTGATAGCCTTGAAACAAATCAATCAATATTCACTGTTAGATGAAATCCTGATTTAAGATTCAAGCTAAGTTTGCTTAAAACCAAAGAAATATCTCTCCACCGTTAGATGGTCTTAGCTTGTTACACACAAATGAAATATACCTTCATTTAGATATGCGTAACCGTACCTAAACGTGTATATTGAGTTGGCTCAACAATAGTTAACCGAAGTTAGCCATATGAACACTTTTGTATTAACCACATTTATCAACACTTCTAGACCAAATGAATCTGATTGTGTTACTTATAAAGTTGTCCAATTGTTTATATTTTTCATAGAAGTATAGAAGACACAATTGAAACAAAATCGGACTGATTCAAGAGAAACAATTCATGAACATTAAGCCACGGTTTGCAAAGATTGCATTCCTTAATATATATATATGTATTTGTTCATGAGTATGAGAATATTAACCGATTTTAGAACTGAAACCAACTTAGTTTGCAAAAGGGTACGCAAACTTAAGTTCCAGACTTTGATGTTGTCCGACAGTTCGCAAACCGGTATGCATATTGTCGTCCCGGACCTAACTCAGGTAGAACCGTTTGCATACTGGTATGAAAACTTGGTACCCGGACTTTAACAGTTAGAACCGTTCGCATACTGGTATGCAAACTTGGTTTCTGGACCTTAATCATACCACAACAGTTTGCATACTGGTATGCATACTTGAAAAAGCGGGGGTCTAACAACCACACCCAATATTTCGTTTCGACAATCTGTATGGATTAACTCCAATATAATTCAAGGAGAATCAACTAGAAAATTGACTCAATCAAGGAAAATATATCCAAGAGTTATATCTCAATTTCTCAAACCAATTCGCAATCGAACATTTAGAAATTTGTGAGACGGATTAATAATAGAAATAACTTGGATGGTACCAAAGACCAATATCCAAGCGTCAATCAATTTCAATTAACATCCAAAGGTTATATTCACTAATTGATTGAACTACGCACAACCTGTGATATTTCAATTATATATGCGGAAAAAAAATAACACAGACACCAGAAATTTTGTTAACGAGGAAACCGCAAATGCAGAAAAACCCTGGGACCTAGTCCAGATTTGAACACCACGTTGTATTAAGCCGCTAAAGACTCTAGCCCACTACAAGTTAACTTCGGTCTAGAATGTAGTTGAGCCCTAACCAATCTTACACTAATTAAGGTACAGTCGCGTTCCTTACGCCCCTGAATCCCAACAGGACTCTATGCACTTGATTCCCTTAGTTGATCTCACCCACAACTAACAGTTGCTACGATCCAAAGTCGAAGACTTGATAAACAAATCTGTCTCACACAGAAAAGTCTATTGAATAGATAAATCTGTCTCCCACAGAAATACCTACGAGTTTTTGTTCCGTATTTTGATAAATCAAGGTGAAAAGGAACCAATTGATACACCATACTTATATTCCCGAAGAACAGCCTAGTAATAACAATCACCTTACAATAATCTTAACCGTATGGTAGCGGAACAAGATATTGTGGAATCACAAAGAATGAGACAAAGAGCTTTGTGATTACTGTTAGAGCACTTCTCGTTCGAACTCGCATATGTTTCTATCTCAAGCATGTTTGTCAATGTTAGTGATCAAAACTATAAGTTTTGATTTCTAGTCTACTATAGTTGAGTCTCGGACTAGGATAGAAATTGTAGTTGAGCTCAAGAACTCCATGACAATCATCATACAAGACGAAAAACTACTCAAAGAACTGGTGGAACTTCATCAACTAAAATGTATGTGGAGACTTGAACTTATCTATCACTCAAAATTATATCTACTCTATCTCCTATCATGAGACAAAAGTCGTTTTGCTACATATACTTTGATTATACACATTTTCTATTTCGAGCCGAGTTTATCTCGCTTATCTATTTCTTGAAATATGTGTTGGTAAGCTTTCTCTTTGGCCAAGTTCATCTTTACCTAGTGACGAAAGTCATGTTATGTTTCAATTACTTTGAAAATGGCTTTGACGAAAAATGGTTTGTGAATAACAACTATATAACGTCCTCTACGAATGTTTCAATGAGTGAAATGAGAGTTTAGATTATATAACCATTGTTGGATATAAGCATTGTGTGGAAACACATATATGTATAAGTCCTTATTCCTTGAACCAAAGTATGTGTACTTTGTTGATTAGGAAAACCATAACAAGAGATGTGAACTCAGTCCGCGAACCCAGTCCACGTACTGGTGGAAGTTCTCATCCCGAGAATATCTGCTGGAGTCTGTGAACTCCTTCCGGGAACTTAAGTCCGCGAACTAAGTCTGTGTACTTGAGTTGGTTATTTCTAAAGACGATTATTTGTGAACTTATATTAATATTAACTAAGGAATGAAAGTTTGCAAACCGTGGCTATAAAGTTCATAAATCGATCAAGTGAATCAAATCGTTTTTGCTTCAATTGTGTCTTGTATACTTCTATAAGATTTATACAATTGAACAACTCTCTAACTAGTTCATTTGAGTCATTTGAACTAGTTATGGTGAAGAAGAATATGGTTGATATGAAAGTACTCATATGGCTAACCATTTGGTTAACTATTGTTGAACCAACAAATGTACATGTTTGGGTACGGTTACACAAACCTAAAATCGTGCATTTCATTTGTGTGTAACAAGCTAGGTTTTCTATCCCACGGTTGAAAGATATTAGCTTGAATCTAATCAGGTTTTCATCTAACGGTGAATATTGAATGCCTTGTTACTAAGCTAACATTGATTGCAAACCTTGATTTGAAAGACTATATAAGGGAGAACTCTAGCAACTGGGAAACCTAATCCCCACATCTCCTGTGTGATACTAGTTGTATAAGCTAGAGTCGATTCTCCTTTAACCTTAGGTTGCTTCTCGAGACCCTGTAGGTTAACGACTTGAAGACTTCATTGGGATTGTGAAGCCAGACCGATACTACTTTCTTGTAGTTGTGTGATCTGATCTTGCTGATTCTATCGTGTTGAGTACAATCGTAATGATTGGCTTGAGATTAATATCTCCGATAGGCAAGATATAAAAGTAGTCACAAACATCTTCGTCTCATCGTTTGTGATTCCAAAATATCCTATTTCGTCGCATCGATTAAGATTATTGTGAGGTGATTGATAATACTGGGTTGTTCTTCGGGAATATAAGTCCGGATTATCAATTGGTTCCTGTTCACCTTGATTTATCAAAAGACGGAACAAAAACTTTTGTAGGTATTTCTATGGGAGACAGATTTATCTATTATCGTAGACTTTTCTGTGTGATACAAATTTGTTCATTAAAGTCTTCGACTTTGGGTCGTAGAAACTCTTAGTTGTGGGTGAAATCAGCTAAGGGAATCAAGTGTGTAGTATCCTATTGGGATCAGAGACGTAAGGAGCGCAACTGTACCTTGGATCAGTGTGAGATTGATTGGGGTTCAACTACAGTCCAGACCGAAGTTAGTTTGTAGTAGGCTAGTGTTTGTAGCGGCTTAATACATTGTGTGTTCAATATGGACTAAGTCCCGGGGTTTTTCTGCATTTGCGGTTTCCTCGTTAACAAAATTCTGGTGTCTGTGTTATTTCTTTTCCGCATTATATTTTGTTATATAATTGAATTATCACAGGTTGTGCGTTAAGATCAATCAATTAGAATATCCAACCTTTGGTTGTTGATTTACATTGATTGACACTTAAACATTGGTATTTGGTACCATTCAAGTTATTTCACATAATAATCTGGCTCACGGATTTCTATCTGTTCGATTTGTTGATTACATTGTGAAATAGAGATATTATAACTCTTTGATATACTTTATTGAGATTGAGTCTAGTTGATTCTATTGAAAGTATATTGGAGTTAGTCCACACAGATTGCTAATCGAAATATTGGGTGAGGTTGTTGTACCCCCGCTTTTTCAATTGGTATCAGAGCAGGCAAATACTTTAAACCTGATAAGTTTGTGTTTGTTCGGTCCTTAAGAATTGTCCCATGGGAAATTTCTTTGGAAGAATTTCTCTTGGCATCTGTAACGCACGCCAGAAATCCTTAAAGATTGCTCAAAGATTATTATGGATAAAACCTCCGGTTTCTCATGATAATCTCATTTCATATAAAAAGGAAAATTTAGATGATGAGAATCAATCTAAATGAAAAAATAAAAAGAAGGGAAGATTGAGGAAACGTTCGTTGCACTCAAAGATATGGACTCTCATTAGATTAACGCATAATCTTTTTGAGAAATACTATCCTAATGGATTAATTGACATAGATCTATTCAGAGATTTCGAAAGCGTTTTTAGATTCTTAGAGAAACTTAATTCTGTTAAGTCTAAGAATCAACCCGATAAAAGTTCTGTACATGTAAAACTATCAAATAATAATGTACGGACTAAAAATCGGAAGAATCTTCTTTCTAGTCATCTAAAGAGGAAGATAGAAAGCTCAGACAACCCTGGTTATCATCATTACTTTGATTATATCACTGGAACTGTTCACAAATATCAACCAGAAATGCCGCATGAGGATATCTCTACACATCATGCCTCTTGGTAACATGCCTGGCACTACCCAATTTGTATATATCTTGAGATGGGGCAAGAAATGGTTTGATTTGTGTACAGTTGGGTTAATTTTTGATTAGGATTTCTACTGCATCCAGTTCCTCTTAACAAATTGTGTTGTCACGGAATGCACAACTTTAATGTGTGCACATCAAAAGAAATCCCACATTCCTTTTATGGGTCACGGTTCATAAACGGGTGCAATCCCATTAGTGAGCCTATAAAGAAGAAGTACACGGTCTTCCTCTCATCAGTCCGCGTATGTGAACTTTTTAGGGTTCATCTTTTTTTCTCCATTAAATCTTCCTTGGAGGAAAAATAAGACAAAGGGGTGGTCAAAGTTCATTCCAAATAAGTAATTTCCTCTTGTTTCTCTCTAATTTCTAGATTTCATGATGAATTTCAAGGGTTCAAAAAGAACTTCAAAAAGTTTGGGTTCCTTTAGCATGAATCTTCCTTTAGATCAAAATTCTATTAGAATTAGATTTGTCAATGATTCTTGTGCTAAAGTTTTTGAGAGGATTTCATCTATGGGTTTTATTTTAGAAAAGAAATTGGATTCTTCTAGTGGACATAAAAAGGATTTAGTTTGCTTTGAAAAATTCAATCTTGGAAACATCTTTGATGGTCTTGGTCAAGGATTTGATACTCTCACAAGAATCTTCTATGCCAACATTCATGATGTTGATCTTGGTAAAATGGAATTCAAAACCATGATAAATAGAGAAAGATTTCTTGTTAATAGAGAGTTGATTTCGAAGATTACCAAAATACCATTGGGAAATGTTCGTCTACCTAGACCAAGTGATGAACGACCATCGCGTGATAACATCTCTCTTGGCCTTTGCAGTAAGAAGGTGGCTTGGAATCAAGGAAAGTTTCCTACTAATGTTCTTAGTGTTTCTTTGATGGATTTTGGTAAACTTGGTATCTCTAATCTTTGTCCCTCCACAATTGAGAATTCTCGGTGGAGTCAAGAGTTTGCGGAATTGGTCTATTTCCTTGAATTGGGTGTTCCGAGTCTCGATATCTGTGGCTTCATCATTTCTCAAATGACCTCGATGACTTCACCCAACAAGAAGTTAGGTTACCCGTGCTTCATTGGTCAAATTTGCCGTGAACGTGGTATTGATGCAATTGGCAATTATCTTGGGGTTCCCAAACTGGTTCGTCCCTGTACATTCAAACGTATAAGGGAGAATGTGTGCAAGAGACAAAGAGATGATTCCCTTGACGATTGTGACCCTACCACCTTGAGTCTTATTCAGAAAATTCACAAGGGTGTGTGTAAGGTAAATTCAAGGGTGAAGTGCGTGCAAGAACAACTGTCATTGGTTGCAACTAAGTTTCCCGAGCTCAATGAAGAATTGAACATGATTCAAGCATCTTGGAGTGTTTCCGATGATGAAGATGATGAGTAATTTGATTTTATTTGTCTAGTAAATCTTCTATTTTCTTGTTTTGTTTAGAATAATAACTAGAGTTTGGAATAGCCATTATTGTGATTACACATAGCTATGTCCAACGTTTTCATCTTCATGTTTTTAAGTTTATTTGTTTAAATTCTAAAATTGTTTTGAAGATGATTTTTGCAGTATTAATCTTTATGGTTTATATATTGCAAATTTTTATGGGATATGTGTGTTTGCGTCCATGAACTATGATTGTCCCATACCTTGTCAAAAGTTAAGTCTTTCATATGTCGATATGCATGTATTGATAAATAATGAATGGACTTTTGACAATACAAAAGTTAAGCCTATTATGTCATTTATTGATGGAAGATAGGTTAAAATCTTTTGTTTACAAGGATTATGTCTATTGTATGTCATTGTGCGAATAGTGATGGAAAATAGAATGAATCCTTGTGTATTCCGCAGTATTGATCTTCCCTGATCCATATTTTTATGTTTATACTGTGAGGCTCCGTAAGATCTCTTATGTCGAGCATGACCAATTAAATTTATCACTTTTTGTGGTTAATTTGATTGTATATTTCCAATTAAATTAATCATGGGCTCTCTTGTGGTTAATTTAATTGAGTATTTTGGATTCAAATTCATACTTGTATGTGATTTGTTATGTCCAAAGAAATCCTTCTTTTCTTTTGAAATTAAGGCCGCTCTTGTTGTTCTTTCGGGAATGACATATTATGAGGGAGAGTTCTTAATTGAACTTGTGCTTAATTGCCAAATCTTTGTGGGAAGTACGGCTGTGGAATATTATAGGGGTTATCTTGTATCTTTATAAACTCCTTGATGAAATCATTTAGCTTCGGCTATATGATTGCATATAAATAATTTGATATGTGCTTTCTTTTGGTCATGAAATGTCTCTTTTGGAAATTTCATTAGGATCCCGTTTTCGTACCTTTGCCAATTTTATTGACAAAAGGGGGAGAATTAATATGTAGTTCACACTACAAATACATATGGTTTTCGGATCATTATGTAAGGGGGAGTGGTTTCCATGTGAGATGGAGTATTGACTAAGGGGGAGTGATACATATCACCATATTATTGTTGTCGAAGTTGTGATACAATTGAACTTTGATGATGTATAATAATACTATGACATTGTATAACAATGATTGAGAATACTTGTTTTCTCATTGTTATAGCTACGGATTTTCAACAACGATGATGCTGAACTTACAACCTTTGGGATCATTGGAGTACTTGGAAGTGACGAAGATTTCGAGTAATGTTGAAGATTAGGCATGTGGAATAGGAGCTACAAAAGTTTATTCATTTATTTTTGTATTCCATATGTATTGATAGTTGTAGATGGTGGATTTTCGACAAAGGATAAAATCGTAAACCCATAATTATACGAACCTCTGATCCAGCAATCAGACGTGAGTATTGAGACACGGGTCTCTCATGGAATTCTCTAACTGGAGAGTACTTTCTCTCAGAGTACATGTAGATATGTAGTCTCACGACTGGACAATGACATATCTCATGAATACTGAACACTTTCAGTGATTATTTCTATATAGTATCACGAGATGGACGGCTCCTAGACAGCTTGCTCTGCTAGTATAGAGCGATAACGTCTTCAAGAACAAACAACGAGTTTACCCTGACTATATAAAGGATATGACTTACCGACAAGCTCATATCGGGATAATTGATGCTCCTAGACAGCTTGCTCTGCTAGTATAGAGCCACAAAGTTAATTATTCCTAATTAAGATTAATTCTGCCGTGACATTCACTACTGAATTCCCAGAATAATCTATTATTGCTCCTATTCCATGGTCGAATCCACGACTAGTACCATGGAATGGAAATAACAATTGCTCCTATTCCATGGTCAAATCCACGACTGGTCCCATGGGATGGCAATAAACAATTGTTCTGATTCTATGATCGAATCCACGACTTGATCTCATAGAATAGAAATAACTATATTATCTCATTACTCTGATTTCATGATCGAATCCACAACTGGTCTCATAAATGGTAATAGATAAATCTTAATTACTCCGATTCTATGGTCGAATCTACGATCCCATGGAATGGTAATGCTCACTTTATTATTCTGAATTCGTAGTCGAATCCTCAGCTGATCCTATGAATTAATAATAAACATCTTATTACTCAGTTTTGTGAATTATTCTCCACTGAATTCCATAATTAGTAATAAATAATCAACAACCGGGCGTCTTAGCTACCTCTAAGTAAGCCCCAATTCAAGTGGTGAAAGTGTATTCAACGACGATGCACTAACAGTCATCGCACGAACGAATGTTTCAAAAATGATGAAACTATGCAAAATAGGGAAGAAAATAATAAATAATTAAAAATATTGACCAATGTGCTGGGAACACAGACACACGACCAACCGACCGTGTCGTGGTCAGTCCCACGCCATTTTTATATTTTTAATACATTTTTATTATTTTTCACGATTTGATGAAAATTCTCTCGTTTGATCAAATCTCCTTCGTCTCGAGGAAACTCCTCGGTTTCATGGTATTTTCATAAATCCGTAAAAAATAATATAAAATTGAGGAAAGGAGTGTGGGGCATGACCATTGGCCAACCGGCCATGCCTTGGTCCAAGCCGGCCCCACACCTCACGGTTTCTTATTATTTTCTTATTATTATTTCTCTAATTTCATGAAAAAACTCCTTGATTTCATGGTATTTTGCACAAATCATCAAATAATAATAAAATAAAATAAAATAAATTATGAAAACTTGTGGGACCGGGCCTTGGCCGGCCGGCCATGCCCTAGCCGGTCCCACACGCCCCTTTGTTTTATTATTAGTTTTCCTTGAATTCATCAAATTCCTTGATTTCATGGTATTTCTCTCAAATTAGGAAAAATTCCCTCAATTCATCAAAATACATGAAAAATACACAAAAAATTAGGGAAACTCGTGGGACCGAGCCCAAGCTGGCCGGCCATGCCTTCCACGGTCCCACACGCCCTTGTTTTTATTATTTTAATATTTTTTGCTTCCTTGAACTCATGAAAACTCCTTCAATTCATAGAAACTCCCTAAATTCATCAAATTTCTCAAAATTCATGAATTTTCATAAAATCATCAAAATATTATAAAATTAAGGAAAAGGCACCATGGGACCGTGGTCACGACCGGAAGACCATGCCTTGACCACGGCGGTCCCAGGCCTCTTCATTCCTTATTTTATAATTATTTTTCATCATCTCATGGTGTTTTCCTCAGTTTCGTCGAAACCCTAATTTTGACATATTTTCTCGAATGGATGCTCAATTGCACGCCAGAAAATATCAAAATTCTCAGGACTGAGACACGGACGCCTTGGGGACACGAGCACGCTATCTTGACCGACTAAGATTGGCTCTTTGGTTCACGGAAGCCGGTCCCATCAATTTTCACAGTTTTGACCTAATTTGCACAATTGCTCGTATTAGGTCCAAAACTCTTCCAAACACTTTGGATTTTCATGAAGTGATCGTCAGGCGGTCACGTGAAAACCCAGGGCTGGTTTCATGACTCCATGGTTGGTCCTTTGCCTCTTCATAATTAATTAGGTTTTCTCACCTAAGACTCAGACGAGTATTTTGAATAAATGATTAAGCCAGCATTTAATCATTCTTCCACCAAAAAATCGTCAACTCTTCAGGAGTTCTTCGTATTTGCTCACGTGAGCATATGGACACTACATGGTTGATCCACGGTCCCATGTAGTCGCTCCCTCCTTCGTCCCATGGTCAAACTTCTGACGAACCATGAATTGATCATCAATTGATCAAATTAGGGTTTCTGAATCCAAGGATCATCATTACAGATTCCAACCTTAATAATTTTACGACGGTCTCATGGTCATTAATTTTATTATGCTCGGTTCTACACCAGTGTTCTAATTAATATTTTTGGTACACTGCCAATAAGCCATCAGATGAGCAACACATGCTCAGACGATTAAATATTCAACAATTCATCACATGAGAAACACTTGCTCAGATGATAAATATTTTCTCAAACCAAGGAATATTGGTTCAACAATCAATATTCAACGATCCATCGAATGAGCAATACTTGCTCACTTCATCGTAAGAACTATACCTCTGTCTCATGACATGTTCATTTCATGAGTTTCAGAACATCATGTTCAACTCAGCAACTACATGGACTCATCGTCCCATCAAACCACGAAGTCATCAATTGACTAACAAACCACGAGACGTCAATCGTGTCACTTGGGGGATATCACTTAGGGTTTTGGTCTGGCGGTCTACGGCATGTGTGTTCAAACACACGATGGAATGTGAGCAAGTCGTGCAATCAGTTGAAGGAATTCACGAGGTAGTGGGTGGAAAATCGACCAAGTCTCCACATGTTGAGCAACTGGTTTCAAACACGATCTCCACTTTCCCACTCCTTGATTTCATCAACTGTCACACTTCATGGGATCATGGAGTCTAAAATTCCAGCAATATAAATAAGTCTCTGAATCATGATTGAAGCATCATCAGTATCATCAATCTCACGTCAAACTGACAACACGATATCATCAACTCATCAATTGAGCAACTACTCCCAATTGAGCAATTTCAATCATTCAGAGCTTATCATATTCAGAATTCACACACCCACAATCTTTGATTACCATTGATTCCAAGCATTTCTCAGCTTTCCTCCTACAGATCAACCCATCCTCTCTTGTGACCGAATTTACTCTGGAACGGTCATTGTCTTGATTTAGGCCGGAGTACTACAGATTGATCTATCGAATCTAAAGCACCCCCTTTGCAGCGGTGCATCTGTGTGAGGTTTAACATTTCGCTCGGTTCGAGGAATCTCCTCCGTACGGTCGTCTCCTCAATTTCTTAAAAACCAGCAAATCGTTTTTCCCCGTCTACAATAGTTTCGTCACTAAACAAAGAGGTAGATCATTATAGCACTGCTCGGTCGAACTCGCATGGTTGCTATCTCAAGCATGTTTGTAAATGTTAGTGATCAAAACTATAAGTCTTGATTTCTAGTCTACTATAGCTAAGTCTCGGACTAGGATATAAAGTGTAGTTGAGCTCAAGAACTCCATGGAAATCATCATACAAGACGAAGAACTACTCAAGGAACTAGTGGAACTTCATCGACTAAAAGGTATGTGGAGACTTGAACTTATCTATCACTCAAAAGTCTATCTACTCTATCTCCTATTGATAGACGCATTTATGTGTCTATTTTCATCTCTATTGTGTATTTTGTTAGTACCCATTTTTGTACTTATTTCGGTATTTTATCTCTTTGTAGGTGTTTTTGGAGGAATAAGCTTTTGCGGCGAAATTGGCTCGAAAAGTTGTTAAAGGCACACGGGAGGACATTTGCTATTCGGACTCTCGCTTTGGATAAGGGGTAACCCATTTCTAGGCATATGCTAAAGGGACACCGGAACTGGATAGGGGGAGGTCACTTTCCTTTTCAAATTCAAAAGAAGAGGATTGGCGGGAAAATTAGCTTTCACGCCTGGCAGTTTAGGATTCGGATTTTTGAGGAGTTTTATTGAGATTAAATCACTGGAAATTCTTGGTCTGGACTTTCTAGAGGATAATAGGTCATATTCAAGTGATTTGGTCGATCGAATTGGGCTGGATAATCCGTGAGAGCAAAACAGAGGAGATGGACATGTATATCGCGTTTCAGAGATTGCGTGAGAATTTGACGCCAGGATTTGTACGTATCAGGTCTAGTTTGAGTCCTAGATGGAGTATGACGCGTTTAGGGAGTTTCGGAAGAGCACGGACTCAACAGAAGCCGCACACAGAGATCATTCCCGTGACTTCCGGCCGAAGGAAAAGAAAAACAATAATCGAATACAAATCGGATTTGTGGGATCTGTTGTGTATAAATAGATGTCTTAGGGTTCCCAGAAGGGATATCAAGTGAGTTGGTGCCGAGAAAAGCACCACAGGAGGCGTAAATCAAACCATCAAAATTTCTCCTGCTGCTGTTCCGCCATTAAAGAACCCTGAAGAACAAGAAAGAACGGACAACCGAGGACAGACTTATTTCCAGAAGCGTCAACAGCAGTTAGGAAGTATCGTTTCTCAGCAGCAGTCTTTTATTATCGTTCTTTTCTGGACGCCTTTTGTGAGTCGGAGATTCACTGTTTTATACCTTTTCATCTTTTTAATCAACTTTTGGGCTATAAACATGTATTTTGAGCAAGTGATTAATATGATGAGCTAAACCCCAACACTAGGATGATGGAGGAAGCCCGATTTCACGCATGTGGTAATTCTAATAATTCTTTTATGACTATTTGCATTGATTTTTAATCGATTTATGATTTTTATTGAATGGGTGTGATTTCGTTTGATGGTGTATGCTTGGTCTATGTATTTTTGATACATCATGCTTTTGATTTACAGTCATTGCTTTTCAAAAATCTATTTTTGGCAAAGAACAAGAGTCCATATTTTTATTATTTGAACTATAATTGATTGGAATTATTATTTGAGTCGCATGAATGGAATTTGGTGGAATCCTGAGTCTCAGTCTCTCTCGATATTCGTGAAAACCTTGTGAATATATTTTTAGTATTTTTATTCTTAGTTCTTAAATCAAACCTTTACACAATCCGAGTTGAACGAACTTTATTACCACTTTCAAAACTACATCTATTTTTGGCGCCGCCGACGCGGATTTGTATTAGGTTTTAGGTTTTAGATTTATTTTATTTCTTTTAGAATTTTTGTTCTCTTTTACGCCTTTGGTATTTTTCGATTATTTTCAGATTTGGAGCGAAGCTACAAGGGAAGAAAAAGTACTATAAAAGGAAAGCATCGCCAAAGAAGGAAAGAAAAGAGGAATCCGAAAGGAGTGAAGAAGAAGATTTTGTATATAGTTATTTTGTTTTATTTTTAGAAACTATAAATAGGGTATTATTTTTGTAATTTTTCTTTTCCTTTTTGGGACATTTTTATTTTTGGACACTTGGACATTGGACTTTGGACATTATTATTTTTAAACCCTAAGGAAGGGTTGGTTTAAATACAAACCGTGTGCAGGGAAGGACGGTGATTACGATATCACCTCGGCCCCTCGGGTTCGTACATTGACATCGGAGTCGGTGGCCTGAGTCGACTTCAACGGTTCATCGCCCGTATGGTACGGGAGGTAAGACTCTATCCACCCACGAATCCCCTGTCAGTGGGTTTTATTTTGTGTGACAACTCACACCCCTGCAATAGAATGTCGAACTGGTATCACAATAGCCAATACAACGAATATCCGACTGAGTTTCAAAATGAACGTTACAATTTTAACCATAGTGTGAATAGTGATTGGGAGCATCAACCTTTTCAAGGTTACGGCTCATACCATGGTGAGCCCAATTACTATACACACACACACCGGTCATACGAGCAAGAAAATAAGGATTATTATAGTACTAGTTCCTCGTCTTTGGAAAATATAATGAAAATGTTGAAAACTAGTCCCTATTATGATCCTTCTGAACCCGTTCTTCCTCTAGAAGAGTCTCTCAAACAATTAACTGAGAATACAAATAGGTTTGTGTTAGAAATGAATAAAAAAAATGCACCCATGAGTGAACCTTCTATACACGATACCATAAGGAAGTCATGTGAGTCGACTCAGAAAATGTTGTTAGAGGCCCATAACAGAACTGCTCAAGATAGTCTTAATTTCCAATATAGTGTTTCCAATAGTACCCTTGAAAATGAGGATAGTTATTTGCATAATCAAGATGCCGAGGTTAGAATTGGTAACACTACTTTTTTAGATGAGGTTCAACCATTTTCATGTTATTATGATGATTATGACGAGGATAGTGCTGATGAAGAATTTGAAATATGTAGGCATAGTGATCAGGAATTTGTTACTCCAAATGAACTTTATGATGATAGTGTTATTTCTGGTTCAGATCCCGATAATTTTAATGATTATTCACCTATTCAAAAGGACGAGGATTTGATTAGAGATGCCACTTCTTTAGATGATGTAGTATTTCCTTTTGATTACGAAGTCGATAATGGTTTAGAGGAACGAGTTTATTCTGAGAATATCGTTTTAGAGTCTAGCGATTTAGAAACAATGGTCTTAGACGAAGAAAATGAACTCGTACAGTTATTAAATATGGGTGAGGATGCGTCACTTGAGTATAACCTAGAAGAAGCAATTGACTATTTTCAGGATTCCAACGATCTAGAAATTAAGAAATTGTAGCTAGTCTATCTAGAGATACCCAAAAATCTAAGTTTGGGGGTGATTATCATTCTCCATGTGCCTCAACCATTTTACAAGATTATCTTCACACACGTTTTCCTGAACCTAGTGATGTCCATAAGGAAGTTCAGTTGTTAGAAACCCATCCTCTGGTTGATGAGGTTAGACCAGGCTATGATACTAACATCGACTTTGTTTTCCCACCAAATATTTTTCAACCAATTGTGGGAACGTATAAATTTCAAATGTGTCAATTATTAAGTTCTGAGACTAAACCTAATTACTTCAGGATATTAGAATCGAAACATTTTCTTAAAGATGACCACTACTCTCACTGTGGTCAATTATGTAAGTCAAACCTGATTGACTTAGAGGATCCTCAATTATTTAGGTTATTATTATGTGCTTCTAAGTTCTTATTTGAGTATTTACAGACTCTAGGACCTAATAATTCGGATCTCAATTTTGAGGAGTTGCAGCCTAAAGAAATATATTTAGACCCTTTTATAGAACCTGAACCTGAACCTGAACCACAATTAGATATAGATATCTTAATCAGGAAACTATGTAAGGGGTTGTTAGTCTTGTTCATTTTCTTGGTTTATTGCAGTTTCCTTTGGTCATCTCTATTTGGTTTTGAAGACCCACAGTTATTTCGACTGTTACTATATGATTCGAGGTGACTAATCTTTCCTAAGTCTGGATGAAGACATTAAACTTAGCACTTCTTGGGAGGTAACTCAACATTCATGCGACACGGTAATATCTTTCCTTATCTCTTTTGCTTCAAACGGTAACAGTTTCTCCTTGTTCATACTTTTAATTTCATCTTTAGAACATTGAGGACAATGTTAGATTTAAGTTTGGGGGTATGGGAGAAACTTTTTAGTTGTAGTATGAATAAATAAACTCCAGAACCTAGAAATTTATGCCTATTGAGGATTGCACTAACTAATCTAAGTGGATGGAAGCATTTTAGTTGTAGGAGTTGAGGAACCAATCTGATTAGATGGAAACATCTAAAGAGTCTATTCATAAAAGCACAGAGCTCAGGTGTTAGAAATAACATGATAGTTTCACCATATCTCGTTGAGTCCTTTTCACTTCTATTTTTATTTTATTTTGTTTTTAAACTATGTTTCTCTAAGTGATAGGTGGGGCCCAATTATTATTTGAGTCGCATGAATGGAATTTGGTGGAATCCTGAGTCTCAGTCTCTCTCGATATTCGTGAAAACCTTGTGAATATATTTTTAGTATTTTTATTCTTAGTTCTTAAATCAAACCTTTACACAATCCGAGTTGAACGAACTTTATTACCACTTTCAAAACTACATCTATTTTTGGCGCCGCCGACGCGGATTTGTATTAGGTTTTAGGTTTTAGATTTATTTTATTTCTTTTAGAATTTTTGTTCTCTTTTACGCCTTTGGTATTTTTCGATTATTTTCAGATTTGGAGCGAAGCTACAAGGGAAGAAAAAGTACTATAAAAGGAAAGCATCGCCAAAGAAGGAAAGAAAAGAGGAATCCGAAAGGAGTGAAGAAGAAGATTTTGTATATAGTTATTTTGTTTTATTTTTAGAAACTATAAATAGGGTATTATTTTTGTAATTTTTCTTTTCCTTTTTGGGACATTTTTATTTTTGGACACTTGGACATTGGACTTTGGACATTATTATTTTTAAACCCTAAGGAAGGGTTGGTTTAAATACAAACCGTGTGCAGGGAAGGACGGTGATTACGATATCACCTCGGCCCCTCGGGTTCGTACATTGACATCGGAGTCGGTGGCCTGAGTCGACTTCAACGGTTCATCGCCCGTATGGTACGGGAGGTAAGACTCTATCCACCCACGAATCCCCTGTCAGTGGGTTTTATTTTGTGTGACAACTCACACCCCTGCAATAGAATGTCGAACTGGTATCACAATAGCCAATACAACGAATATCCGACTGAGTTTCAAAATGAACGTTACAATTTTAACCATAGTGTGAATAGTGATTGGGAGCATCAACCTTTTCAAGGTTACGGCTCATACCATGGTGAGCCCAATTACTATACACACACACACCGGTCATACGAGCAAGAAAATAAGGATTATTATAGTACTAGTTCCTCGTCTTTGGAAAATATAATGAAAATGTTGAAAACTAGTCCCTATTATGATCCTTCTGAACCCGTTCTTCCTCTAGAAGAGTCTCTCAAACAATTAACTGAGAATACAAATAGGTTTGTGTTAGAAATGAATAAACAAAATGCACCCATGAGTGAACCTTCTATACACGATACCATAAGGAAGTCATGTGAGTCGACTCAGAAAATGTTGTTAGAGGCCCAGAACAGAACTGCTCAAGATAGTCTTAATTTCCAATATAGTGTTTCCAATAGTACCCTTGAAAATGAGGATAGTTATTTGCATAATCAAGATGCCGAGGTTAGAATTGGTAACACTACTTTTTTAGATGAGGTTCAACCATTTTCATGTTACAATGATGATGATGATGAGGATAGTGCTGATGAAGAATCTGAAATATATGGGAATAGTGATCAGGAATTTGTTACCCCAATTGAGCCTTATAATGATTATATTATTTCTGGTTCAGATCCTAATAATTTTAACAATTATTCACCTATTCAAAAGGACGAGGATTTGACTAGAGATACCCCCGTTTTAGACGATGTAGTATGTCCTGTTTACGAATCCGATAAAGGTTTAGAGGAACCGGTTTATCTTGAGACTACTGTTTTCGAGTCGAACGATTTAGAAACTGTAATCGATGATGGTTTCGAGGAACGGTTTTATCCTGAGAATACTGTTTTAGAGTCGTACGATTTAGAAACAATAGTCTTAGATGAACTCGTAGAGATTAATGAGGATGAACCTGACTTATAGAACCTGAACCTGAACCGCAATTAGCGATAGTTATCAGGAAACTAGGTAAGGGCATGCTAGTCTTGTCCATTTTCTTGGTTCACTGCAGTTTCCTTTTGTCAGCTCTTTTTGGTTTTAAAGACCCACAGTTATTTCGACTACTATTGTACGGTTCGAGTTGACTAATCCTTTCTTAGTCTGGCTGAAGACTTTAAACTTAGCACTTCTTGGGAGGTAACCCAACATTCATGCGACACGGTAATATCTTTCCTTATCTCTTTTGCTTCAAATGGTAACAGTTTCTCCTTGTTCATGCTTTTAATTTCATCTTTAGAACATTGAGGACAATGTTAGATTTAAGTTTGGGGGTATGGGAGAAACTTTTTAGTTGCAGTATGAATAAATAAACTCCAGAGCTTAGAAATTTATGCCTATTTAGGATTGCACTAACTAATCTAAGTGGATGGAAGCATTTTGATTGTAGGAGTTGAGGAACCAATCTGATTAGATGGCAACATCTAGAAGAGTCTATTCATAAAAGCACAGAGCTCAGGTGTTAGAAATAACATGATAGTTTCACCATATCTCGTTGAGTCCTTTTCACTTCTATTTTTATTTTATTTTGTTTTTAAACTATGTTTCTCTAAGTGATAGGTGGGGCCCACAATTCAAGTTGTTACCAATGCTAGGGTGAATTAGAGTGATTGAGATACTAAAAGAAAAAGAAAAAAAAGTTGAAAAAAAAAAGAAAAAAAAAATTGAAAAAAAAAAGAGATGAAAAAAAATGGTAGTTACCAAAAAGAAAAAGAAAAAAAAAATTGAGACCAGACCATTTGACCAAAAGGAATAAATTCAATAAAGTCGACCACTGGTACCCTTGTATATGCCAGTTGTGTTGACCTAGAGTTAGATTATCCACCACTGGTACCCTTGTATATGCCAGTGTGTTGATATTAGTCAGACTAGTATCTCAATCCATTAGGATAGGTTCATTTTGGCGGAGGCCTTCAGACAGATATGGGAAACGCCGTTCACTTAGTAAACATCAAAACCATACATGTTTTTCTATATCCATCTTCTTGATCTATCCATGTGATTAGTTTTGACTCCGAATATGATGTCCATAGTGCAACTATCTGAGTAGAGCTCTGTCACTTTATATGAATTTTAGTATGCTTGAGTGCAAACTCGTGTACAACAATTGGAATTTCGCATCATGGTACTTCTTCCTGTAGTCAATAAGTATGCCAACCAAGGAGATTCTTTAGTGCCTTCCAGGGTTCTGTGTAGATGGCTAAGGTCTGGAGTACAGGTTTTGTGGGTATATCTCTGGTAAGCCCTCCCGATACTATAACTCGGCCACTAGGGCCACCTAGGGGTTTAAAGGCTTATTGCATACGCTAAATGCAATCGACGATGCCTGCGACAGTGAGTTAGGATTTTATTTTGTAGTTTTGATTTGCTCGGGACTAGCAAATAATAAGTTTGGGGGTATTTGATAGACGCATTTATGTGTCTATTTTCATCTCTATTGTGTATTTTGTTAGTACCCATTTTTGTACTTATTTCGGTATTTTATCTCTTTGTAGGTGTTTTTGGAGGAATAAGCTTTTGCGGCGAAATTGGCTCGAAAAGTTGTTAAAGGCACACGGGAGGACATTTGCTATTCGGACTCTCGCTTTGGATAAGGGGTAACCCATTTCTAGGCATGTGCTAAAGGGACACCGGAACTGGATAGGGGGAGGTCACTTTCCTTTTCAAATTCAAAAGAAGAGAATTGGCGGGAAAATTAGCTTTCACGCCTGGCAGTTTAGGATTCGGATTTTTGAGGAGTTTTATGGAGATTAAATCACTGGAAATTCTTGGTCTGGACTTTCTAGAGGATAATAGGTCATATTCAAGTGATTTGGTCGATCGAATTGGGCTGGATAATCCGTGAGAGCAAAACAGAGGAGATGGACATGTATATCGCGTTTCAGAGATTGCGTGAGAATTTGACGCCAGGATTTGTACGTATCAGGTCTAGTTTGAGTCCTAGATGGAGTATGACGCGTTTAGGGAGTTTCGGAAGAGCACGGACTCAACAGAAGCCGCACACAGAGATCATTCCCGTGACTTCCGGCCGAAGGAAAAGAAAAACAATAATCGAATACAAATCGGATTTGTGGGATCTGTTGTGTATAAATAGATGTCTTAGGGTTCCCAGAAGGGATATCAAGTGAGTTGGTGCCGAGAAAAGCACCACAGGAGGCGTAAATCAAACCATCAAAATTTCTCCTGCTGCTGTTCCGCCATTAAAGAACCCTGAAGAACAAGAAAGAACGGACAACCGAGGACAGACTTATTTCCAGAAGCGTCAACAGCAGTTAGGAAGTATCGTTTCTCAGCAGCAGTCTTTTATTATCGTTCTTTTCTGGACGCCTTTTGTGAGTCGGAGATTCACTGTTTTATACCTTTTCATCTTTTTAATCAACTTTTGGGCTATAAACATGTATTTTGAGCAAGTGATTAATATGATGAGCTAAACCCCAACACTAGGATGATGGAGGAAGCCCGATTTCACGCATGTGGTAATTCTAATAATTCTTTTATGACTATTTGCATTGATTTTTAATCGATTTATGATTTTTATTGAATGGGTGTGATTTCGTTTGATGGTGTATGCTTGGTCTATGTATTTTTGATACATCATGCTTTTGATTTACAGTCATTGCTTTTCAAAAATCTATTTTTGGCAAAGAACAAGAGTCCATATTTTTATTATTTGAACTATAATTGATTGGAATTATTATTTGAGTCGCATGAATGGAATTTGGTGGAATCCTGAGTCTCAGTCTCTCTCGATATTCGTGACAACCTTGTGAATATATTTTTAGTATTTTTATTCTTAGTTCTTAAATCAAACCTTTACACAATCCGAGTTGAACGAACTTTATTACCACTTTCAAAACTACATCAATTTTTGGCGCCGCCGACGCGGATTTGTATTAGGTTTTAGATTTATTTTATTTCTTTTAGAATTTTTGTTCTCTTTTACGCCTTTGGTATTTTTCGATTCTTTTCAGATTTGGAGCGAAGCTACAAGGGAAGAAAAAGTACTATAAAAGGAAAGCATCGCCAAAGAAGGAAAGAAAAGAGGAATCCGAAAGGAGTGAAGAAGAAGATTTTGTATATAGTTATTTTGTTTTATTTTTAGAAACTGTAAATAGGGTATTATTTTTGTAATTTTTCTTTTCCTTTTTGGGACATTTTTATTTTTGGACTTTTTGGACATTCTTGGACATTATTTTTAAACCCTAAGGAAGGGTCAAAATTAAATATCAACTGTTTGCAGGGAAGGACGACAGTTACGATACTGTCTCGGCCCCTCGGATTCGTACACTGACATCGGAGTCGGTGGCCTGAGTCGACTTCAACGGTTCATCGCCCGTCTGGTACGGGAGGTAAGACTCTATCCACCCACGAATCCCCTGTCAGTGGGTTTTATTTTGTGTGACAACTCACACCCCTGCAATAGAATGTCGAACTGGTATCACAATAGCCAATACAACGAATATCCGACTGAGTTTCAAAATGAACGTTACAATTTTAACCATAGTGTGAATAGTGATTGGGAGCATCAACCTTTTCAAGGTTACGGCTCATACCATGGTGAGCCCAATTACTATACACACACACACCGGTCATACGAGCAAGAAAATAAGGATTATTATAGTACTAGTTCCTCGTCTTTGGAAAATATAATGAAAATGTTGAAAACTAGTCCCTATTATGATCCTTCTGAACCCGTTCTTCCTCTAGAAGAGTCTCTCAAACAATTAACTGAGAATACAAATAGGTTTGTGTTAGAAATGAATAAACAAAATGCACCCATGAGTGAACCTTCTATACACGATACCATAAGGAAGTCATGTGAGTCGACTCAGAAAATGTTGTTAGAGGCCCATAACAGAACTGCTCAAGATAGTCTTAATTTCCAATATAGTGTTTCCAATAGTACCCTTGAAAATGAGGATAGTTATTTGCATAATCAAGATGCCGAGGTTAGAATTGGTAACACTACTTTTTTAGATGAGGTTCAACCATTTTCATGTTATTATGATGATTATGACGAGGATAGTGCTGATGAAGAATTTGAAATATGTAGGCATAGTGATCAGGAATTTGTTACTCCAAATGAACTTTATGATGATAGTGTTATTTCTGGTTCAGATCCCGATAATTTTAATGATTATTCACCTATTCAAAAGGACGAGGATTTGATTAGAGATGCCACTTCTTTAGATGATGTAGTATTTCCTTTTGATTACGAAGTCGATAATGGTTTAGAGGAACAAGTTTATTCTGAGAATATCGTTTTAGAGTCTAGCGATTTAGAAACAATGGTCTTAGACGAAGAAAATGAACTCGTACAGTTATTAAATATGGGTGAGGATGCGTCACTTGAGTATAACCTAGAAGAAGCAATTGACTATTTTCAGGATTCCAACGATCTAGAAATTAAGGAAATTGTAGCTAGTCTATCTAGAGATACCCAAAAATCTAAGTTTGGGGGTGATTATCATTCTCCATGTGCCTCAACCATTTTACAAGATTATCTTCACACACGTTTTCCTGAACCTAGTGATGTCCATAAGGAAGTTCAGTTGTTAGAAACCCATCCTCTGGTTGATGAGGTTAGACCAGGCTATGATACTAACATCGACTTTGTTTTCCCACCAAATATTTTTCAACCAATTGTGGGAACGTATAAATTTCAAATGTGTCAATTATTAAGTTCTGAGACTAAACCTAATTACTTCAGGATATTAGAATCGAAACATTTTCTTAAAGATGACCACTACTCTCACTGTGGTCAATTATGTAAGTCAAACCTGATTGACTTAGAGGATCCTCAATTATTTAGGTTATTATTATGTGCTTCTAAGTTCTTATTTGAGTATTTACAGACTCTAGGACCTAATAATTCGGATCTCAATTTTGAGGAGTTGCAGCCTAAAGAAATATATTTAGACCCTTTTATAGAACCTGAACCTGAACCTGAACCACAATTAGATATATATATCTTAATCAGGAAACTATGTAAGGGGTTGTTAGTCTTGTTCATTTTCTTGGTTTATTGCAGTTTCCTTTGGTCATCTCTATTTGGTTTTGAAGACCCACAGTTATTTCGACTGTTACTATATGATTCGAGGTGACTAATCTTTCCTAAGTCTGGATGAAGACATTAAACTTAGCACTTCTTGGGAGGTAACTCAACATTCATGCGACACGGTAATATCTTTCCTTATCTCTTTTGCTTCAAACGGTAACAGTTTCTCCTTGTTCATACTTTTAATTTCATCTTTAGAACATTGAGGACAATGTTAGATTTAAGTTTGGGGGTATGGGAGAAACTTTTTAGTTGTAGTATGAATAAATAAACTCCAGAACCTAGAAATTTATGCCTATTGAGGATTGCACTAACTAATCTAAGTGGATGGAAGCATTTTAGTTGTAGGAGTTGAGGAACCAATCTGATTAGATGGAAACATCTAAAGAGTCTATTCATAAAAGCACAGAGCTCAGGTGTTAGAAATAACATGATAGTTTCACCATATCTCGTTGAGTCCTTTTCACTTCTATTTTTATTTTATTTTGTTTTTAAACTATGTTTCTCTAAGTGATAGGTGGGGCCCACGATTCAAGTTGTTACCAATGCTAGGGTGAATTAGAGTGATTGAGATACCATGAAAAAAAAAAAAAAAAAAAAAAAGAAAAAAAAAAAAAAAAGAGAAAAAAAATGGTAGTTACCAAAAAGTTGAAAAAAAAATAAAAAAAATTGAGACCAGACCATTTGACCAAAAGGAATAAATTCAATAAAGTCGACCACTGGTACCCTTGTATATGCCAGTTGTGTTGGCCTAGAGTTAAGTTATCGACCACTGGTACCCTTGTATATGCCAGTGTGTTGATATTAGTCAGACTAATATCTCAATCCATTAGGATAGGTTCATTTTGGCGGAGGCCTTCAGACAGATATGGGAAACGCCGTTCACTTAGTAAACATCAAAACCATCTATGTTTTTCTATATCCATCTTCTTGATCTATCCATGTGATTAGTTTTGACTCCGGATATTGATGTCCATAGTGCAACTATTTGAGTAGAGCTCTTTCACTTTATATGAATTTTAGTATGCTTGAGTGCAAACTCGTGTACAACAATTGGAATTTCGCATCAGGGTACTTCTTCCTGTAGTCAATAAGTATGCCAACCAAGGAGATTCTTTAGTGCCTTCCAAGGTTCTGCGTAGATAGCTAAGGTCTGGAGTAAAGGTTTTGTGGGTATATCTCTAGTAAGCCCTCCCGAGACTATAACTCGGCCACTAGGGCCACCTAGGGGTTTAAAGGCTTATTGCATACGCTAAATGCAATCGACGATGCCTGCGACAGTGAGTTAGGATTTTATTTTGTAGTTTTGATTTGCTCGGGACTAGCAAATAATAAGTTTGGGGGTATTTGATAGACGCATTTATGTGTCTATTTTCATCTTTATTGTGTATTTTGTTAGTACCCATTTTTGTACTTATTTCGGTATTTTATCTCTTTGTAGGTGTTTTTGGAGGAATAAGCTTTTGCGGCGAAATTGGCTCGAAAAGTTGTTAAAGGCACACGGGAGGACATTTGCTATTCGGACTCTCGCTTTGGATAAGGGGTAACCCATTTCTAGGCATGTGCTAAAGGGACACCGGAACTGGATAGGGGGAGGTCACTTTCCTTTTCAAATTCAAAAGAAGAGAATTGGCGGGAAAATTAGCTTTCACGCCTGGCAGTTTAGGATTCGGATTTTTGAGGAGTTTTATGGAGATTAAATCACTGGAAATTCTTGGTCTGGACTTTCTAGAGGATAATAGGTCATATTCAAGTGATTTGGTCGATCGAATTGGGCTGGATAATCCGTGAGAGCAAAACAGAGGAGATGGACATGTATATCGCGTTTCAGAGATTGCGTGAGAATTTGACGCCAGGATTTGTACGTATCAGGTCGAGTTTGAGTCCTAGATGGAGTATGACGCGTTTAGGGAGTTTGGGAAGAGCACGGACTCAACAGAAGCCGCACACAGAGATCATTCCCGTGACTTCCGGCCGAAGGAAAAGAAAAACAATAATCGAATACAAATCGGATTTGTGGGATCTGTTGTGTATAAATAGATGTCTTAGGGTTCCCAGAAGGGATATCAAGTGAGTTGGTTCCGAGAAGATCACCACAGGAGGCGTAAATCAAACCATCAGAATTTCTCCTGCTGCTGTTCCGCCATTAAAGAACCCTGAAGAACAAGAAAGAACGGACAGCCGAGAACAGACTTATTTCCAAAGCGTCAACAGCAGTTAGGAATATCGTTTCTCAGCAGCAGTCTTTTATTATCGTTCTTTTCTGGACGCCTTTTGTGAGTCGGAGATTCACTGTTTTATACCTTTTCATCTTTTTAATCAACTTTTGGGCTATAAACATGTATTTTTAGCAAGTGATTAATATGATGAGCTAAACCCCAACACTGGGATGATGGAGGAAGCCCGATTTCACGCATGTGGTAATTCTAATAATTCTTTTATGACTATTTGCATTGATTTTTAATCGATTTGTGATTTTTATTGAATGGGTGTGATTTCGTTTGATGGTGTATGCTTGGTCTATGTATTTTTGATACATCATGCTTTTGATTTACAGTCATTGCTTTTCAAAAATCTATTTTTGGCAAAGAACAAGAGTCATATTTTTATTATTTGAACTATAATTGATTGGAATTATTATTTGAGTCGCATGAATGGAATTTGGTGGAATCCTGAGTCTCAGTCTCTCTCGATATTCGTGAAAACCTTGTGAATATATTTTTAGTATTTTTATTCTTAGTTCTTAAATCAAACCTTTACACAATCCGAGTTGAACGAACTTTATTACCACTTTCAAAACTACATCACCTATCATGAGACAAAAGTCGTTTTGCTACATAGACTTTGGTTATACACATTTGCTATTTCGAGCCGAGTTTATCTCGCTTATCTATTTCTCGAAATACGTGTTGGTAAGCTTTCGCTTTGTCCAAGTTCATCTTTACCTAGTGACGAAAGTCATGTTATGTTTCAATCACTTTGAAAATGGCTTTGACGAAAAATGGTTTGTGAATAACAACTATATAACGTCCTCTAAGAATGTTTCAATGATTGAAATAAGAGTTTAGATTATATAACCATTGTGTGGCAACACATATATGTATAATTCCTTATTCCTTGAACCAAAATATGCTTACTTTGTTGATCAGGAAAACCGGAACAAGAGCTGTGAACTCAGTCCGCGAACCCAGTCCGCGTACTGGCGGAAGTTCTCATCCCGAGAATATCTGCTGAGAGTTTGTGAACTCCTTCCGGGAACTTAAATCGGCGAACTAAGTCCGCGTACTTGAGTTGGTTATATCTAAAGACGATTATTTGTGAACTTATATTTATACTAACTAAGGAATGCAAGTTTGCAAACCGTGGCTATAAAGTTCATAAATCGATTCAAGTGAATCAAATCGTTTTTGCTTCAATTGTGTCTTGTATACTTCTATAAGATTTATACGATTGAAAAACTTTCTAACTAGTTCATTTGAGTCATTTGAACTAGTTATGGTGAAGAAGAATATGGTTGATATGAAAGTGCTCATATGGCTAACCATTTGGTTAACTATTGTTGAACCAACAAATGTACATGTTTGCGTACAGTTACACAAACCTAAAATCATGCATTTCATTTGTGTGTAACAAGCTAGGTTTTCGATCCGACGGTTGAAAGATATTAGCTTGAATCTAATCAGGATTTCATCTAACGGTGAATATTGAATGCCTTGTTACTAAGCTAACGTTGATTGCAAACCGTGATTTGAAAGACTATATAATGGAGAACTCTAGCAACTGGGAAACCTAATCCCCACACCTCCTGTGTGATACTAGTTGTATAAGCTAGAGTCGATTCTCCTTTAACCCTAGGTTTCTTCTCGAGACCCTGTAGGTTAACGACTTGAAGACTTTATTGGGATTGTGAATCCAGACCGATACTACTTTCTTGTAGTTGTGTGATCTGATCTTGCTGATTTTATCGTGTTGAGTACAATCGTAACGATTGGCATGAGATTAGTATCTCCGATAGACAAGATATAAAAGTAGTCACAAACATCTTCGTCTCATCGTTTGTGATTCCACAATATCTTCTTTCGTCGCGTCGATTAATATTATTGTGAGGTGATTGATAATACTAGGTTGTTCTTCAGGAATATAAGTCCGGATTATCAATTGGTTCTTGTTCACCTTGATTTATCAAAAGACGGAACAAAAACTTGTAGGTATTTCTGTGGGACACAAATTTATCTATTATCGTAGACTTTTCTGTGTGATACAGATTTGTTTATTAAAGTCTTCGACTTTGTGTCGTAACAACTCTTAGTTGTGGGTGAGATCAGCTAAGGGAATCAAGTGCGTAGTATCCTGCTGGGATCAGAGACGTAAGGAGCGCAACTGTACCTTGGATCAGTGTGAGATTTGATTGGGGTTCAACTACAGTCCAGACCGAAGTTAGTTTGTGGTAGGCTAGTGTCTGTAGCAGCTTAATACAGTGTGTGTTCAATTTGGACTAGGTCCCGGGGTTTTTCTGCATTTGTCGTTTCCTCGTTAACAAAATTATGGTGTATGTGTTATTTCTTTTCCGCATTATATTTTGTTATATAATTGAAATATCACAGGTTGTGCGTTAAGATCAATCAATTAGAATATCCAACCTTTGGTTGTTGATTTACATTGATTGACACTTAAACATAGGTCTTTGGTACCGTTCATGTTATTTCACATAATAATCAGGCTCACGGATTTCTATTTGTTCGATTTGTTGATTACATTGTGATATTATAACTCTTTGATATACTTTATTAAGATTGAGTCTAGTTGATTCTCTTGAAAGTATATTGGAGTTAGTCCATACAGATTTCTAATTGAAATATTGGGTGAGGTTGTTGTACCCCCGATTTTTCAATTACTTTTTATCTTACCTATCGAAGATAAATCTCGAGAAAATCTTAGAGAAGATAGTACTCAATACGAAAGAACAAAGTAAGATCAGAACATGCAACTACAGAGAAATAGTTGGGTCTGACTTCAGAATCCCAATGAAGTCTTTAAGTCATTAACCTATAATGGTTTTAGGAAAAACCTAGGTTAAGGGAGAATCGACTCTAGACGCAACTAGTATCACACGGGAGGTGTGGGTATTAGGTTTCCCAGTTGCTAGACTTTTCCCTTATATAGTCATCAAATCAGGGTTTGCAATCAATGCTACCTTGGTAACAAGGCATTCAATATTCATTGCTATATGAAAACCTGATTAGAGTCAAGCTAATATCTTTCAACCGTTAGATTGTCTTAGCTTGTACACACAAATGAAATGTGCTTTCATTTAGATATGGGTAACCGTACCTAAACGTGTACACTTGATTGGCTCAACAATAGTTAACCAAAATTAGCCATATGAACACTTTCATATCAACCTTGTTCATCTTTATCACAACTAGTTCAAATGACTCAAATGAAACTATACAAGACACAATTGAAGCGAAATCGGTTTTGATTCACTCGAATCAATTCATGAACTTTATAGCAACGGTTTGCAAAGATTGCATTCCTTATTATATAAATGTATTTGTTCATGAGTATGTAAACATACATAACCGATTTTAGAACTTAGCCCACTCATGTATGCAAACGGGTACGCATACCGAAGTTCCCGAACTTGGTCTTGTTCGCCAGTATGCAAACGGGTACGCATACTGTCGTTCATGACCGAACTTAGTTGAATCAGTAAGCATACGGGTATGCATACTATAGTTCACGTACTTCAACTGTTGAATCAGTACGCATAAGGGTATGCATACTATATTCCCGGACTTGAAATACACATGAAACAGTTAGCATACAGGCACGCATACTGTGCTATATCCAATCAAAGGTTAATTGTTCTAAACTCCCATTTAAATCAATGAAACATTCTTGGAAGACGAGAATAGCTGCCTCACACAAACTATTAGCTTCAAAGCATTTTTCAAGTGATCAAATGATCAATACGAAATATTCTGAGTCTACATCAAATGACTGCCTCACACAAATCATGTAAGATGTTACCAGGAGATTTTCACATGATCATCTTTTGAATTTCATAAAGAATAAAATATGAACTTGGTTAAAGCGAAAGCTTACCAACACATATTTTGAGAAATATGTAAGCGAGTTAAACTCAGCTCGAAATATCAAATGCGTATAATGTAAAGTCTATATAGTTATACGACTTTTGTCTCAATAGGAGATAAAATAGAAATAGACTTCTGAGTGATAGATGAGTTCAAGTCTCCACATACATTTTGTTGATGAAGTTCCACAAGCTCCCCTTAGTAGTTTTTCGTCTTCAATCGATGAACGCCGTGAAGTCTAAAGCTCAACTACACATTCTATCCTAATCTGAGACATAGCTATAAGTAGACTAGAAATCAAGACTTATAGTTTTGACAACTAAACTTGACAAAAAAACTTGAGATAGCAACGCTTGCGAGTTCGACCGAGCAGTTCTCTAACAATATTGTGTTATATGAGACAATGGTTAATTGTTCTAAACTCCCATTTCAATCACTGAAACATCCTTAGAAGACGACAATAGCTGTCTCACACAAATTATTAGCTTATAAGTAATTTTTAAGTGATCAAATGATCAATACGAAACATTCTGAGTCTACATCAAATGACTGTCTCACACAAATCATGTAAGATGTTTCAAGGCAATTTTCACATGATCATCATTTGACTTATTATTTAGTTTCCAACAAATAAATTGTATCCAACTAAACTCGTCAAGAATAATGATGAATGTAGCTAAAGCAAAAATCTTCCAACACATATTTCGAGAAAGATATAAGCGAGATAAACTTAGCTGGAAATCAATTGTGTATAATGTAAAAGTCTATATATCTATACGACTTAGTCTCAATAGGAGATAGAATAGAATAGACTTCTAAATGATAGATAAGTTTTAGTATCCACATACCTTTTGTTGATGAAGTTCCTCCATGCTCTCCTCAGTAGATCTTCGTCTTGAATCGATGAACACCGTGAAGTCTAAATCTCAACTACACATTTTATCCTAGTCCGAGACATAGCTATAAGTAGACTAGAAATCAAGACTTATAGTTTTGATCACCTGAACTTGACAAACAAGCTTGAGATAGCAACGTTTGCGAGTTCGACCGAACAGTGCTCTAGCAGTCACCCCCTTTGTCAATTTTAGTGACAAAACTATCAATACATATGGATTGCAAAATAAATAAACTTTGTAGATTCTCATCCAACACGCTTGATTTTCTTGGTTCTTCAACATTCCTTGAATTCTTCTTCACTCCAAGTATTCCAGTGATTCTGAATGTGTTCAACTCTGCATCATAGTTGTTGAAGATCCGTAGCTATAACAATACGAAAACAGTTGTTCTCAAGTATTGTTATACAGTGTCAAAGTATTATTACACAACATCAAATTTCAATTGTATCACAACTTTGACAATAATACTACGGTGATATGTATCACTCTCCCTTAGTCAATACTTCATCTCACAATGAAAACCACTCCCCCTTACATAATGATCCCTAAACCATATGTATGTAGTGTGAACTACAAAATAATTCTCCCTCTTTTTATCAATAAAAATTGGCAAAGGTACGAAAACTAGCGGGATCATAATGAAATTCTCAAAGCGATTATTCATGACTAAAAGAGAACATATAAACTTGGTTTCGATGATTTCACATAGTCGAAACTTAGTGTATTCGTCAAGGAGTTTATAAAGATACAAGAAAACTCCTACAATATTCCACAGCCGCACTCCCCACAAAGATTTGGAAATTAAGAACAACTTCAATTAAGGCTCTCCCCCATAAAATGTCATTCCCGAAAGAACAACAAGAGCGACCTTACTTTAACGAGAAAAGAAGGATTTCTTTGGACATTAACAAATTACATGAAACATAAATATGTATGTGATAGGTGTTGTAAGACACCTAATTTCACATCTAGTATTTATGTTTTCTTTGCTATTATCCTTGTGAATTGCATCTCTTATGTTTATTTTTGAGATATTAGGTGCAATGGAGTCATTGGAGCAAAAGGAAGCGGAACTAGTTCAAATCCAGGATTTCTTCTCGTCATCTTGAAGATGACGAAAAGACGAAGCCAGTGGCGGAAGCATGAGATCATTTTGACATCGTATGAAGAAGCTGCGAGCATTTGAAGCATATCAGAGTTGCGGAGTTTGTTAACTGAATTGTCAGTCTCGCAGGACTGACAATTGAACTGAAATCACTAAGGGGTTGCTGCTTCAGTGGGTGGCCCTTATCTGTGCGGTGAATGCTTAGAATCATTCAGATAACCCTTATCTAAAGGTGTAGGGTGTCTGGATTAATCTTATTATCCTAGGAATCGAGAAAAGCCCGTCTCATTACAGCAACCTAAACTTCTGAGAAAAATGGCTGATGTCTGAAAGATTACACAAATTCAGAAGAAGGGAGAGATCGAGAGTTTAAGAAGGATGAGGATCTGTTGCTCAGAATCAGATCGAGAATAGGGTGGATTTGCTGTTAAAGGGGTTTGATTCCGGTGGTGTTGATATGAAGAACAAGAATAAAAGGTGATCTGTGAGATTTTGAAATCAAGCAGATAAGAAGAAATTGGTGATGGGTTTCTATGTGTCATGCTGTGAATCTGATTTAAGAAGATGGGTTGTGTTTGATTTTGAGTTCGATTGTGAACTACATCCGTCAATGGAGGTTTAGGGTTTGCTGTTGAACTGAACGGTGAAGATGAATTTGAGTTATAAGTAATGATGTTGGTGATGGAATTTAGGTTTCAGTTATGTCAAGAACGGTGTGATAGAACCTGACATGGTGGAATTGAAGCTGAAATGGAGATGCTGCTACCAAGGGTTCACAGTGTAGGAAATGGGTATTGCAGCTAGAGTTGGGGGTTGTTTCTCTGAGTTATGTTCATGCACTGATGAGGATTGCTGAAACTTATGGTGCTGGATTCGAAAGAAGATGGAGTTGGTCTTGCAGGAGGAATGTTAGTGCAGGGGAACAACACGATGCAATGGGACTAAAGCTGAGATGATGGAATTGATGGGGATGAATGCTTAGGATTTGAACTGAGGCTGAATCTGGTGTTGTTGATTGTCAGGTTCAGTTCTTATTCAGTATAAACTACAGGTGATGCTGTGATGGCAGTGAGTAGGAAATGGAAGTTACTGCCTTAGATTTGTTTGGGCTTCAGTGATTAAAGTGTTGGCCAGAAGCTGTAAGATAATAGTCTGAATGAAATACAGGTGATGACAGTGATTGCAGGTCATCCGAACGGAATGGAGTTGCAGCTGCAGTCGCAAAGAAGAGCATTGATCTGAGGTTGCAGTGTGTGAACTGACTCAAGGTGGTACAAGGAATGGCGAAATTATTTTGGTGTTGTTGTCGAGGTTTAGGAGATGATTGTACTAGCTCATTGCAGGTGGAATAGGAATGAATGTGGTTTCTAAATGAATTGATATGCGCTAACTAAGTTTGAGCTGGGTTGCAGCTGTGGCAGTCAGTTCAGGTTGCAGCTGAGCATTGTTGTTCTGGTAAGTGCAGAATGGGTATGAGCTGGGCAGATGAGCAGCTGAAATGGCTTTGGGGTGATGCTGGTTATGTATGCAAGACTGCAGGTGGTAGTTGTGTTATTATTACAGGGAATCCAAGGAAGATTGCAAGGATGAACATGGAATTTAGGATGGATGGGTTGTGTAAGAATGGATATGCTGCTTAGCTGAAGTTGTATATGAAGTTGGTAGAAAACATGGTGTTTCAGGTGGTGCTGATAATGAAAGGACTACAATGGGTGTTTGAGCAGCAAAGAAGTGGTGGTTGAACTGAGAAGAAAACTGAAGCTGGCAGTGATGCACAATCATTGTGCACCACAGATGCTGAGCAGAAGAAGCTGTGATGCACAATCATTGTGCATCAGCAGTTCAGGCCAGTGCAATGGCCTAGACAAAGTCACTCAGCCCATCCAGCTGAGTAAGATGCTGACTAGGTCTGACTTTGACCGAGTTGACCCCAGTCCGACTCAGTTGACCCGACCGATTTGACCCGTTGACCGGTGACCGTGCGGACTTTGCCGGTCACCTGAGCTGTTTTCCGATGACTTTTCCGGCCAATTTCCGGCGACGATTTTGGACATATTTTCTACATGGTTTTTTCTCACATATGGGCTTGGTGGACATCTTGGTATTGGATTTTGGGCTTTTGAAGACTTGACCTAATTTTGGAAGGGAGAAAAGCTACAAAAAGAAAAGTTTTCTACAACTTTTGATATCACGTATTATTCTTGGAGCTTTGGATATAGCTACAACTAGGGTTTTCTTTCATTTTATTTTTCATCTTCTTCAATTATTTTATGATTATGATTATGATGAACTCCATTATTATGAGTAACTAAACTCAATTATTGGTTATGGGATAAAAGTTGATTTCCAACATGTTATTTGATTCAATGAATTAGTTTTCTCAATACTTTATTGTTTATGTTTCATTATTAATAATGTCATATGATTTGAATGCTAGTTTGTTTGAGTCCGGAATCAATTAGATTAGTCTTCATCTCTATTGCTAGATTAGGGTTTTCAATACAAAAAAGTTGTTTATTCCTGATTCTAAGTAGCATAGTGTGAGTAGTGCTTGTAGTGATATATCCTACTAATCACATATGAATCATAACCTTTGTTAAAACGAATTAGTGCTTTTAAACGTTTGTTTGCATTGATTAGTCTTATTTCATAGAACTTATTGCTCTTAGGGAGTTAAACTTAATTGTGATTTTACACTTTAGGTTGCTTTCTAGGTAGATTTCACAATATCATCTTTTAATGTTGTTTGTGATAAAATCGGGAAATACACGGGATACTCTTGCGATCAAGATATCCTAGGAATTTTAGTAAATGAGAGATTAAAATTATCAATTCTAGTCATTGATGAAAATACATGTTTGTGAATGATACTAATCCGTGACCAATATCTTCTCCTTATTGCTTATTCCAATTATTTACTTTGCTTTCAATTACTTTTATTGCTTAGATAAAAACAAAAATCCCCCCTCTTGGTTACTAAGAAACTGAAATTTCATAACAACAAAAGCCTCTCTGTGGGAACGAACTATTTCTTATCACGTACTATATTTATATCTAGCTGAGTGAGAAAGTGAATTATATTTGCATGGCTGACAACCGGTCAGTATCCAGAAAACTCAAATAAATTAACCACAAGAGAACCTTAATGATTAATTTAATTAGATATGTTCAACATAAGAAAACTTACGGAGCCATACAGTACTTTCACATAGAAGTGGATCAGGGAAAGATCAATACTGCGGAATATTCAAAAGTTCATTCTATCTTTTATCAATATTTGCATAAAGACATAATAGACTTAAGTTTTGACGTATATGAGATAATAAAACCATAAAGATTAATACTGCAAAATCATCTTCCAAATAACTTAGAATTTAATTAAATAAATTTAAAACATTGCAAGATGAAAATCGTTGGAAATAGCTATGTGTAATCACAATATATGCTATTCCAAACCCTAGTTATCCTTCTTAAGACACAAAAATAAATTCATAAGAAGTTTCTTATACATTAAGATTCTTGAAAAATTCTTTATCGTCCCCGAACTCCTTGTCGTCAACAGACATTGGAACATAAGGCTCATGAAGAAAGGAGTCAATTCCAACGAACCTTCTAGACTGATGTTGAATCAGGGCCTTCTGAGTTTCAAGAGTTCTTAGAACAATAGCCTTATTTGTTGAATCTCCATCCTTGTTTCTTTCAACTCTTCAAGAACACCAGAAAACTTCTGAAGATTTGAGGGGTTAGCCCTTGGTTTCTTCATATTCTTCCTTTTTCTCTTCAAAATTGTAGAGGAATGAGATTTATCTTTTTCCTTCATGATTGATGGCTTAAAAATCATATTAACATCTTTTTCATCAGAAGATATGATGCTAGCAGTCTCCATCAAGATATGGAATTGTGAAGAAACACACACAAAACTAATTCCACAAGCAATATCTTGATAAAAAGAGTTTTAGAGAAGGTAAAAGGAATGTAGGGTTATGGAACCTATATACAGAGTAAGTAGGATTCACGTACGACCAACTCATAACCCTAAAAAAGGTAGAATTATCGAATTTAACCCTCTTTTAATAATCAAAATAGGGTACACCTTTTCAATATAAATTATGAAAAGATCAACAGAATTCAAGAAAAACAAAAAGAAAAATAAACAATTTTTCTTTTCTAAAACCCGATTGTACATAAATCTTGTCTCTTTTTAAATTCGGGTACATGAGACAAGATGCACCTTCAACACAATTAAGTTGTGTTGGGGTGAACAGTAATCTGTCCACCATACAATTCTTGTACGAAATTCTTAATACCCTTTTTCATAGATTGTTTTGACCTTTTTCTTTTCTGTAGAGGTCTATCTTTTTCTTTAGAAATTAACTTCTTCAGAGATGAGTTGAATCTACATACCTCAGCTAAATTCGACTTTTGAACAAATTTGAGCTTATTTGCTAATCGATTTGCTCTCCTTTAAAGTTTGTTGACATTACTTATTTTATGTTTGTACTTGAAACAATTAGAGAGTCCATGACCCTTAAAATTACTTGATATCCTATTACTCCCCCCCCTTTCTTCTAAAATAGAAAAACGCAGACCCTAATATTTTGAGCATGACTTTGCTCAGATCTGCACCCAAAGTCCTTTTCACATGTTATCATGCATCCATGTCCTTTGTTTCTTGTTTTAGTTTGTTTTGGGTATTTTCGGTTTGTTTATTTGTTTTTTCATGATTTGATCTTGGTGGCTCTTTAGCTCTTTTGTGCAGATTTGATTCTTCATTTTAGAGAAGGGATCAAGCCAAAAAAATCATTTCCAGTAGTGAGTTACAACCAAGTTGCAGCAACGACATTACCTCTGTCAACTCCGAGTATATTGGGTTTTCTATATGCTCTCAGTTATCTGTCAGTCTTAGCTTTATTTGTTTTAAGCCTAATGTTGTATTTTTTTGTTCCATGCAACTCCTATTTGTTTCTATTTTAATGTTAGTTTTGTTAGTTTAAGTTTTTATATATAGTTGTAGTTTTAGATTTACTTGTTTTAGGCTTATTGATGAAAACAAAGACAGAGGCAACTCTTTCAAGATCATCATCAAGTTGATATATTACTACAACTGGTACCACATCTTCAAAGCCGAGTCAGCCCACCAATTGGTTCTGTTACAGACACCTAAAGACTAATTCAGATTACTACTGATGCTTGAGACACTTTGGTTAATTCTTGGTTACTGTTACTACTAATTGGGTCACTGCTACTTTGATTGCAATAGGCAATCTAAATTTAAAAAACTCAAGTTCGTGTTATTTACATGTTCTGATGAACATAGGGTTGGATTTGATCCAATCACTGTCTTGTGTTTTGGCACATACTGGTTTTCTTTTGGAAATCAGTTTGACCCTAAATGTTTGGTCCTCTCCTTTATAAGAAAGAAGAAGGTCTTCTGAAATTATAAAGAAACGGATTTGATAGATAAAAATTGACGGAAATACTACAACTTATATGAATGTTATATGATCTTGAAAAACTTTCTTAAGGTTTCCGATTTTCTAAATCGGCTTTTTCAGTATAGGGATGTTCTTAAGTTAACCTCCTTTACTTGCTAAGACAGCCTGGCGTTTGACTCATTCTCCTGATGCTCCATGGGTTCGTATATTGAAATGAAAACACTTTAAGAATTGTCACCCTCTTCATTATGTTAAACCTAATAATTGTTCTTGGGTTTGGACTAGTATATGTACTGGTTTAGAAATTCTTAAAAAACATTATATGTGGTAAGTTCACAATGGTACCAATATTCTTGCTTTTAGGGACAACTGGATTTATCAACAGTCTGACCGCTTTACCAACCCTAACCCTGATTATAAGGTTAGTGAATTCATTAATCCCTCTACAGGTACTTGGAATCAGGAAATGATTGACTCTTTATTCACCCCTGAAAACTCTAGTAAGATTCTAAACACTAGAATTCCTATATCTGGTTCAGATGGGTTAATTTGGCCTCACACTAAGAATGGTATATTGTCCACGGTTTGATTCGTAATCGAAATTGGTTTGATTCGTAATCGTACAAAGTACTTATACAAGAATCAATTCATGAACATTAACCCACGGTTTGCAAAGATTACATTCCTTAAATCATAAATGTTTTAGTTCATGAGTATGAGAATCATACATAACCGATTTTATAACTTCACCATTGTGTTCGCCAACCAGGTACGCGAACAGCAGCTCCGGACCTTGGCCTAGTCAAGTCGTTCGCAAACCCGGTTCGCGAACAACCGTTCCGGACCCAACTCAGGTAAACCCGTTAGCATACTAGGTACACAAACAAGAGTTCCAGACCTTCTCAAGTAAATATGTTCGCATACTAGGTATGCAAACAAGAGTTCCGGACCTGAATCATCACAATACAGTTCACATACTAGGTATGCATACCGTGTTTTATTCAGACATGGGTAATTGTTTTAAAATATCATTTCAATCATTGAAACATCCTTGGAAGATGACAATGGTAATCTCATACATACCATTAGCTTCAAGTAATTTTGAAGTGATCGAATGATCAATACGAAACTTCTCGAGATAACATCAAATGACTATCTCACACAAATCATATAAGATGTTCAAGGTAATTTTCACATGATCGTCTTTTGACTTAATATTTAGTTTCCAACAAATAGATTGTTTCCAACTAAACTCGTCAAGAATATGATGAACATAGCTAAAGCAAAAAGCTTCCAATACATATTTCGAGAAATAGATAAGCGAGATAAACTTGGCTCGAAATATCAAATGTGTATAATGTAAAAGTTTATATAGCTATACGACTTAGTCTCATTAGAAGACAGAATAGAATAGACTTTTGAGTGATAGATAAGTTTTAGTCTCCATGTAACTTTTGTTGATGAAGTTCCTCCAAGCTCCTCAGTAGATCTTCCTCTTCAATTGGCGAACGCCGTGAAGTTTAAAGCTCAACTACACATTCTATCATAATCCGAGACATGGCTATAAGTAGACTAGAAATCAAGTATATAGTTTTGATCAACTAAACTTGACAAACAAGCTTGAGATAGCAACGCTTGAGAGTTCGACCGAGCAGTGCTCTAACAGTTATCACACTGATTATTAATTGATATATTAGTTGGGACTTATTGAAAATTTAAATTTTTTATTATCTTATACATTTAGTGAGGTTATTAATTTAGCACACTGGCCCAAGTCATGACTGGAAAAAAATATTATCTTAGCGAAGTTATTAATTTATTGTTGATTAATTTAACGAAGACACACCTTGTATAACCTTTCCGAAACAATAACGTCTAGAAGATTATTTCAACATTGTGTACTAGGTAATAGTCAAAGTTCGAAACGAACTGACTATGGATCGTTACCAAGATGATCAACGTACAAGTATGATTATTTAAATATAACTATGCCAATAATTATAATGTGGAAAGTAAAGTAATCACACAACACAACAAGCTTTTGTTAACGAGGAAAACTGTCTGGCAGAAAACCCAGAGACCTAGTCCACTTTTGAGTACTCTCAGAATGAAGCCGCTATACAAATTGACTACCGAAATTTCGTACAGTTGAGACCAAATACACATTCCTTCACTACTCAGTTCCTTCAGTAACCTTACACCTGCAATCAATCTGGCATGTGCACATGAATCCCAAGACATATCACCCGTCTTGAGTTGCTTCATCGTTGTGAAGACTTACGCTCTCAACTCCTTTAGATCATAACCCCTAATAGAACTAAATCTGTTCTAGCAACCAACTCATTATTGATCACCCAAATCAATCCTTAGATCAGTGATATGTAGAGTAAAGGACCTTCTGTTTATATCAATAAACTCCTTGGTCAATAATCAAACCAAGACAGTGATTATTGAACTAACCAATATTAGTGAACAAGATCTATCAGATCAACTTAATGCAACTAGACAGTTTGTGATCTTTCTATAAGTCTTATGTCTATCAAGATAAACAGCTTGCGGATCCCAGAAAATCAAGTATGCAAGAAGTAACACAAACATCATAACCAAAAATAAGAATCTTCAAGTATTCAATCTTCAAAGTAACCAATGCAAACAACTTGATTCCACTATTAATCAACATACACAGAATGGAGTCTGTTAACCTTTGATTGATCAAAACTTTTATCAAAAGATCTAGAATCACTTAAAATTGTTTAGTCAACCCTCAAAGAAACTTGAGTAACCTTATATCAAAAGAGAATGACCATAGAATAAAAAAGTTTGATCTATCGAAGATAATTGTATTGTTAGATATTAATTAACTAAATAATCAACGAAAACTAAAATAAAAATACGACTTAGTTTCCCACCAACGGTACTACTAAAGGCTTCTTGATCCAAAATAAGACTTTAAACGAAGGCAACATAAGATGTTTCACTCAAATAAGATTACTTGTACCTCTTAATACTTGGTAACGATAGTCCTATAACATGGTATTTAATACTTTGATTGTTGTTTTCTAAGTATTTAAATAAAAAAATTTAAGATGTTCCTGATTTTTTTTATTATTTTTGGATTGTTGAATATGGAATTTAAGATCGAAAGTACAAGCTTATTTATGTGTCAAATTTATTGGTTCACTAGAAGCAAACATGAAGGCATTTAAATCTATTTCTCCCTATATCACTTTGTATATACATGTATTTTTTGTCTCTGTCACACTTTAGATATATGTGTTGATATTCGTTAAGTTTTTTTTTCTCATTTTGGTTTTAGCATGATATTATTTTCTCATGTCAGAACTAGGTGCAGTTTATTCCCAACTGCCTAAAGTTTTAAAGGCATGCAATTAACTCTATTAGTTTCTGACAAAACTTACCGCGTTCATTCATAAAAAGAATACCCAATACTGAATGCTTGAATATTTGTTTATATGACCATAACACATTCGGGACTTGCTCGCACCAGCCTTTATGGTGTCCTTCTAACTTCTTCTTTAACATGGTTGCTATTGTTTTGTTCGTCGCTTCCGCCTGTCCATTACTCTGTGGATATAGCGGAGTTGACTTTCCAGATTGTATCTTGAATGTGTTAAATAAAATTTTCACGTTTTCTCCCT